>NW_025830138.1:58299-152029 GCF_002878395.1 Capsicum annuum | reverse complement strand
TGACCATAACAAATTAATATCCTCTTCCTAGGATCAATGATATGTTTGATCAACCTCATGGTGTGAAGTATTTCTCTATGATTTATCTTAGATTAGGTTATCATCAGCCTAAGATTAGGGATACGCTTATCCCTAAGATGACCTTTAGAACTCGGCATGGTCACTATGAGTTTCTTGTTATATCTTATGGTTTGACTAATGCCCTAACAACGTTGATGGACTTGATAAATAGCGTCTTTTGTCTATTCTCGAACATGTTTGTCATTTTCTGCATTGATGATATCTTCGTGCATTCTAATAGTTAGACAGATTATGTAGGTGACCTCAGTGCCGTGTTATAAAGTTTAAAGAATCATCATTTGTTTGCCAAGTTCTCCAAGTGTGAGTTTTGGTTAAAAGCCATAGCCTTTCTTGGTCATGTTATCTCTAGTGAAGGGATTATGGTAGATCCCCAAAAAGTTGCGGTGGTTAAGAAGTGGCCTAGACCTATGACTCTGATCGATATTCAGATCTTCATAGGTCTAGTTGGTTACTATAGAAGATTTGTGGGGAGTTTCTCCAGTATAAATGCCCCATTGATAAAATTAACCTAACAGAATGTCAAGTTCTTATGATCCAATGTATGTGAGGATAGTTTTGAGATGTTGAAAAATAAATTGTCTTCACTCATATTTTAACATTGCCTGAGGGTAGTGATGGTTTTGTGTTTTATTATGATGCTTCTCACGTAAGTCTTCATTGTGTGTTGATGCAACATGGTAGGGTGGTGGCCTATGCTTCTAGACAATTGAAAGTTCATAAAAAGAACTACCCTACTCATGACTTAGAGTTGTTATTCATGGTGTTTGTGTTAAGGATGTGGAGACATTATCTATATGGGGTTCATGTTGATATCTTTTCTGACCCTAAGAGCCTTCACTATGTATTTACCCAAAAGGAGTTGAATCTCTGGCAAAAACGGTGACTCGAGTTGTTAAATATTATGATATGAGTTTTCATTACTATCTTGATAAAGCGAATATGGTTGCCAATACTCTTAGTAGATTGTCCGTGGGGAGTTTGGCCCAAGTAGATGAGGATAAGATTGAATTGGTAAAAGACATTCATCATTTGGCTAATCTTGGAGTTCGACTTGCGGACTCTGAGAATGGTGGTGTATTTGTGCTTCTGGTATTTCAGTCGTCTCTTATTGTTGAGATAAAGGAAAAGCAAGAATTGGACTCCATCTCGATAAATATCAAGAGTAATGTGGGTCAATACAAGGTTTTGGACTTGTTGATTGGTGGTGATGGTATCTTGAGATACCAATGTAGGCTATGTGTTTCCAACGTTGATGGATTCATGGAAAGGGTCATGGCCAAGGCTTATGGATCCTGTTATGGTATTTATCACAATTCCTCGAAGAAGTATCATGATCTTATAGAGTTCTATTGGTGGGGTAATATGAAGCATGATGTGGCTAGTTATGTAGACAAGTGTATGGTCTGTCAACAAGTGAAAGATAAGCACATGAGGCCCGGGGGCTTGTATCAAGCGATCCCATTACCCAAATAGAAGTGAAAGGCGATTAATATGGATTTACCTAATGGTCTTCCTAGAACCCTCAATCAATGTGATTCTATTCGGGTCATTATTGATAGAATGACCAAGTTGCTCACTTTTTGTATTTGAGGATGAATTTTTCGGCGGAAGATTATGCGCAGTTATATCTTGTGGAGATCGTGAAGTAGCATGGTGCTCTAGTTTCTATCAATTTGGATTGTGTTCCTCTATTTTCATCCCACTTTTGGAAGTCGTTCCAAAAGGGTTTGGGTTCTAGAGTGAGCCTTAGTACAACATTCCACCCATAAATGGATGGACAAGCGAAAAAGACCATCCAAACATTAGAGGATATGTTGCAGACTTAAGTGATTTATTATGGTGATAGTTGGTATGACCATTTGCCTTTGATTGAGTTCGCCTAATAATAGTTACCATCCTAGTATTGGCTTGGCACCTTTTGAGGCATTGTATGGTAGGAGATGTCGATCTCCTATTGGGTGGTACGAGGTTAGCATGGATAAATTTATTTGCCCCAATTTAGTCCACTAAGCCTTAGAGAAGGTAAAGTTGATTCATGATAGAATAAAAACCTCTTAAAGTAGCCAAAAGTCATTTGCGAATATGAGGCATAAGGACTTAGAGTTTAGTGTTGGCAATTGGGTATTCTTGAGAGTGTCTCCCATGAAGGGAGTGGTGCAATTCAGTAAAAAGGGGAAGCTTAGTCCCCAATATGTTGGCCCCTACTTGATTGTGAAGAGGGTTGGAAATGTTGCCTATGAGTTGGAGTTGCCTTCTAATATAAACTCCATTCACTCGGTTTTCCAAGTCTCTATGTTGCAGAAATGTGTGGGTGGTCCTTCGTTGGTTGTTTCCCTTTAGGTTTGTTGATATTTTAGACTCTTTATCCTATGAGAAGATCCCAGTGAGGATCTTATATCGGCAAGTTTGCTGATTACGAATTAAAGAAGTGTCTTTGGTGAAGGTTCTATGGAGGAACCAAAAGTTTGAGGAAGCTACATGCGAAGCAGACGAGGACATAAAGTCCAAGCATCTGCATTTTTTCCTACTCTAAAAACTTAGGATGGAGGTATGTGTTGATCGATTGCTTTGATTTACGTCTTTGATAGACAATAGGTTAAAGTCCCCGATGGGTTAAGTTGCATGTGTCTAGTTAGACCATCGGTTCAAGTCCCTAATGCTTTTAAACTATATATGTTCTTGTTGTGCTGGGTTTAAGTCCCTAGTATCTTAAGTTGATTAATTTCTTTTGTAAATGATGGGTTCGAGTCCCTAATCCTTGAATTTAGTAAGTATCCTTGATAATTTGATTGGTTGAAGTCCCTAAGTTGTAAGATGTGTAAGTGTTGATAAGCAAGAGTTTAAGTCTATGAAATGAACAAGTGTCTTGATAAATAATAGGTTTGAGTCCCAAAGACGATGACATGAATGATTGATTGATAATTAGCATAATGTTTGTTATATCCTTGTTATGTGCTTGTTCTAACTTGTTTGAAGGATGTTTTGATATGTGATAATGTGCTGGTTTGTGTTTATTGCTTTCGTTACCCCTCATTCAAGGATGAATGATCCAAGTGAGTGAGAATTGAAACACCTAGACTTAGAACCATTGAAAAACTTTATCTTTTGGTATCATTGGGGTGGGTACGACTAGATTATTGAGTCGTGCCGCTTTGATATGAATCATATCCTTCTTCTCCTCTCCTCTCATAAACTAGGTAGTGTGTGAGGGCCATTTACTGTCATAGGTATGAGTGACCCTCCCTGTAATACCCCGTACTTCTACCTAGCTTGAAATCGTCCTAAGAATTTTAGAAACTTACCTTAAAAGATAAATCCATGTGGGAAACTGAATTAGCTTTCCAATGATACCAATTTTTTTCCAAATTCGATATCGGAGTAAAAAGTTATGGACATTTTACTCAAAGCTGCCTGAATCACTAAGGTGCGACGGCCAGGTTGATGAACCATCGATCTAGCAATGGACCTTCGCCTAGATCGTCACAACCAAGGCAGTGAGGCAACCTTCTAGATAAGGTACAATGGAGAGGTTGGCGGATCGTTGAACTTGTGATGGACCGTTGCCTAAGCCGTTGCTACTTAGCAGTGAGTCATTTTCCAGGTCCACGTGCGACGGTCGAAACGACTGACCATTGAGCCAGCGACGGACCATCGCACATTCCGTTTAGTTACTTTTAAGCCATTTTTAAAGGGGCTTTTTGGTCTTTTACCACCCGTTTATATACCTATTAATATCCGACAAAGGCTCCAAAAAAATTCATTATTCTTCCACAACATAAAAAAATTAAGGTTTTCTCCCTAAGAGCAATCCTTAAGCAACAAAATCCAAATCTTCTTCAAGAACTAAGAGATTTAAATTCTTCAAGTTCAAGAACTTTAAGAAACTAACTACTAGGTATGCATAGTGTTCATTCATGGACTCCTTTCATCCATGAAGCCCAAGAATCTCTTTTCAAAGTTCAAGCGTATAGATTTCTTTATGAATTTCATGTTGGGTTTACTTTTGTTAATGTTGATAATGACCAATTGAATTCTAATCCATGTTGGGTGATCAATTTTATATGGATTTGATTAGTATAGGTGTAGATTCCTGTGAACCTATGATTAAATCCTTGGATGATGAAATTAGAGATGAATTATGATGTTTATTTGTTTTATAATGGTGTCTACATATACTATCCTTACCATGTGATTGATTAAATGCATATGTGAAGGAAAAGTGCTCAACTAGTATGATATTATGCAATACTCATGTATGTACACGTTTATGCATATCACATGTTTGATGAAATGTCTTAGTCAATGAATTTTGGATATACGTGTAACCCTTGTGGTGATTTAAAACTTCTACTTCATGAAATCTCCAACTTATTGTAGTATGGATTGTGATGTTGGTATGTATTCAAGAAAGTCATGTTTTGTCAGTTTCATGCTATCGAGTCATGGGGTACTTGTACCCGACAATTAGTGTGTGCCTAGAGTCAGTGTCATGTTTTCAAGATACTCTCAATCGAGCCATTTTCATAGAAATTTAGTCAGTCATATAACTAAGGAAAACCCAGTAAACTCAGTATTCTCAGAAACCTGAAAAATTCAGTAATCTCAGTAGTATTCCATCAGTCGACAAAACTCAATTAACTCTATCCGGTCAGTTCAGTTAATCATGTTCACTGTCTATCCAGATGGGAGTAGAACTTAACACCGAGCGAACCCAAGGATGGGAAACCACCTGTTATATGAGGGTGTGATTCTTAGAAGCAATCCTTGCTTTCCAAAACTATGTAGCCATAGTAGGTTGAGACATTATAGCCTATTATATGAGGGCAGATGAGGTGGTTTAACCTGTTATATAAGGGTTTCCACCATTCTCAGAAGAGTTACCTATTAAATGAGGGTTACTCAAAGATTGTCCTTACCAGTGGTGCGGTATTAACACCTTTCCAATAGGGGTTATAGATTAGACCCCAAAACAACTATATTGCATTATTTAGGGAATGTCGGTTCGATAACTACTTCACATAGTTTAAGTACATAATCAGGAATGTCAGATACAATCATTCAAGCACAGTAATAGAACTCAAATAGTTCTACAGAATTTAGGACTGCCAGATACAATCAACTTAGAACAGTATGTAACTCAGCTAGTTCCATCAGATTCAGGATTATTAGATACAGTCACTGATGTTATCAATTATATCAATAATATCATGCATTCTCATATTCATATTAGTCATTTAGTCAGTATTGTTTATGCATATGATCCTCCATGCATTCAGCCTACCGCACATGCATACCAGTACATTCAAAGTACTGATGCATTTTTTCTATGGTGTCTTATACCATAGGTTCAGAGGCACGAGCTCCAGAGCATCAGTAGATTCTAGTCTCATCAATCAGAGTTAGCAGTGAGTCCTCATCGTGCGAGGACATGATCATTATATTATTACCTCATTAATTTATTTATTAGTTGGAGTTAGTTGGGGACATGTCCCAATAACTCCTTATTCAGATGGTTCTTCAACAAAAGTGTGATCTTATAACTCATTGAACTTCTGATGATGCAGATAGTCCTAAAGAAGAGCTTTGAATATCTCCTAAGCATGATATAAGTTCTCATCCACCCTCTATTTGAAGCTCACAATCTCACTAGGCTATTTCATAGTTTTGCCAGATGAAAAGAATCGGATGAGGAATTTCTGGGCTAAGTCATTCCAAATTATTATTGAACTTGAAAGCTCAGCGTTCAACTACTCCATCACTTCCCCCAATAGTGAAAAGGGGAATAGTATCAGCCCAACATAGTTGGGCTAAGTCATCCCAAAATTTTCTGTAGGTAGACTTATGGATCTATATGTGAAAGGCCCATACATTGTCCATTGTTTATCAAAATTTACAACATGTCCTGTTTTAGCTCAAAGTTACCTCCAAGAGTTGGTTTTTGAAAAAGGGAGTTCAAATTTGTCGGAAGTTGGATTGCCACTTTGAGAACTGACCTATAGGCTAGTGGATCTTCAGCCATGAGAGTAGTATTGTCATATTTTTGACTTTGTGGGATGTGGTTGAGAAGTACTTCTTCTCTCCTAAATTGGTGAAAGCGTTGCTTGGGTTTGGGAGTTGGTTTAACAAATTCTCTATCCCTTCTTAGCTTCCTAGTCTGGAAACCTATTTCCTGCAAATTCAATGCCAAGAACAAGCGTAAATCATCAAAGAAATCTAAAAAGTTAAAAAAATATAGTCGTTAATTTACAAGTCCCTGGAAATGCAAGTGTACGTGGTCTCACCAATTAATACTGTGGCCTTTTACAAGCTGAATATCGATTACCTAGAGACTTGTGTTAAACAAATATTCAATTCTAGTTAAACTATTGAGATTAAACTAGTGCAAACATAACCAAGAGAGTTTTGAAAGTTTGTAATTAAAAGTAAACTAAAGTAATGAGGAAAAGTAAACACTTTGGACAATCAAGGGATGAAAAATCGGGGTCATAGCACTATGAACAATAGTACCATGCTATTGAACTCTATTCATCACATTGCTTATCTTAATTGTTGATTCACAGGGTTTATCATATTATCATTGTCTCCCGGCCTCTAACCATCTACCTAACTATACATTAAATCTACATCATTGAGCCAGGATGTAATAATCCATTAAGATGCATTAAGATATAATCATACATGTGAACCAAGCAAATTTTCTAGGTGTATCCCTATACTAGTCGCTAATTCAAATTCCTTATTTTATAAGAGAATAAAAACCATGCTATATTTATCCCCACATTCTATCTTCCTATTCCCCTTCCCGAGTTCATAAAGTCGACAATACATTTATTCTAAGGGTAGAGATTCCTTAAAATATTTACAACAAGGATGAATAAATAAAAAAATATGATAACGAATCTAAACTAAATCAATTCAAGGTAATAGTAAACATGTTCTTGGCCTTAACCTCGGAAAGGGGCTTTTAGCCTTTCATGGACATGGTCGTAATCATGATGAATAAATACATGATAAAATCCATTAAAAATTTAAAATAAAAGAATTAAAAATCCTAGTTTAGGTTATTTCTAGACCCTCTACAAGTTTCAAAGCCGTCCAAGTTTTCTAACATCAAGTATAAGTGTCTTATTTATAGGAGGACAAAACAGTTAATTTTTGCACTAGGCCGCATCGCTGGGTTAATTTACTGCCTCTAGCTTTGGTACACACCCTTATCATATATAAAACCAGTTTTGGGTCCCTTAGAAAGATCCCTATGAATGGAATATGCCATTTGGACCTTGCTTTCGTCCATGACGAACCATGGACATCCAAGGTGTCCAATTTACGTCAAGTCTTGTCTTGTGCTTGCGTTGATGCATTCCAAGAATTTTTATGGTTGTTTTCACTTGATTTGAGGTTTTTATATCCTTAATATATCATCATAATCAATGCAACAATAATTCAATAGAATTAAACACAACAAATTAGAGCTCAAAACAACACAACATCCAAGTCAACGAACTAGAAACTTAAACTAAGAATAATAGTTTTGCCCCTTTTTATCTTTCACGTAGTTTTGACTCTTGGATTGATTCAATTGTACTTTAATTAATATAAAAAAGTATTTTCAAACATAACTACACAATAATACCGTTAGGAACTCATTATACACATTAAAAGCTCAAGCTAGTAACACTAGTTTTCTCATATGAACTATGATCAATTCGATTCCAAAGTTGTTTGAAATGCACTTTAACATTTTTATCATGTACTTAAACACTTAAATTCTCATTTATATAATCATGGATTTATTAAACACACAAGAAGTCCTCAAAATAAAGCTAAATAAGTCCAGATACCAACATTGAGCTGCATAAATCCACATCAGATAACCATTCCAATAGTTTTTAAGTTATAATTTAGAATTGAATTTGATATTATTATTTCTTTTCATCAATGGAGGAATTGAATTCAAACTTGGGTATATTTTTTTTTCTCAATTTTCATGAGTAGCTAAATAGTATTCTTCGAGTTCTGTTTAAATAGGGTGCTAATGTGTATGCGTAATGATTGTTAGTTTTGATTCCTAGTTAATAATGTTGGGTTTCACTAATACTTTATTACTGAATTGGAAGTTGTGGGTGAAATCCCCTATTTCCTAGATCTCATATCATCCTTGAAAGTGGTATGTGGGTGATGAGATATTAGTGAACAATAATGTTGATTTTAGCTCACAGCAGTTCCTTAGAAATAAGGATGGTTTGTGGGTTTGCTTTGTCCTGGGCATCATCGTATAAATAGGGTTGCCAAATTGAGGTTTTGGGTTGATTGTTATGACAAACCCATTAGGTATTTGAACAAATCCATGTTTGAAATTTTGGTGTTTTATTGAAAGACTAATACCATAACCTGTTTCCAAGACTACCCATATATTTATAAACTAGAATTGGAATTACACTCTTATGCATTCGTACAGTAATTACCCCTTGGAGAGCATATTCCTAAGACTCTTCTCTCATTGGAATTTAATCAAAAATTGTTTCTCTCATTTAGTATCAAAAGTTAATTTTGTTCAAACAACTTTTAAATCATATCCCCAATTTAAATTATGTTTAGCATTAAGTTTAGATTGTGGTACAGTGCTTAGTGACTTTCAACATCCATAGGAATCATAAACTAAATTACACTTCTCGTGGATTTTCCCCTGATGTACCATGGAAACACAACTTATTAGATGATTAAAAAATAATTTATCTTTGACTTAGGTTATTATGAGGGATATGACGTGTTTATTTTAATGTAGGGAATTTAGAAAGGAAGTGGATTGGAAAGGAAACTGAAAGAAAAAGATTTGAATATGTTGAAGTCAGGTTGGCTTACAAGTCTACCTATAAGTTGTGAAGTCGTCACACGACTCATAGCCTTACTGATGAACAAAATAGTGGGAAAAGTAAAGATGAAAAATCTAAGTAAAGAATGATTACGACTCATAAGGAGTCACTACGAGTCATGAAGAGAAGTCATAATAGAGTAGAAGCCAAAGTTAATGTTAAGAGGTGAAGTCATAGAAGACTACGAGTCGTAAGATCTAATTACAAATCATAATTGGAAGTCATAAAGAGACCAGTGTTCATAGCCCTAAAAGTCTAAGGCTCAAGCGATGATGAGTGAAGACCACGAGTTGTAAGGACTGACTACCACTCATGGTGATGAATCATAAGGATAACAGAAGCTTGAGATCCTAAATATTCGACACTGGAACACCTAGTATTATCATCGTACAACTCATAAGGAGACCTTACGAGTAGACTACACGAGTCGTAATGAGTGTCGGCTTTCTTTTCCTATTCTATTTTTATTAAGATTTCTTTATTATTTTGAGATACTATAAATACTTTACGGTTATTTTTCTATTAGGTAATACACTTTTACATTACTTTTGATACTTTTAGCATACTTTGAACATTGAGATTTTGTTCTTGATATTTTGATTTTTAATTCAATCAAAAACTTTGGATTTTATCTCTTTCGTTATTATGAAACTAATTACATGTGTTATTTATTGACTATCATTGATTGTTGCATAAACATTAGCGGCTAATTTCCTTGACTAGGGTTGTGGGGCCCTGGCGGATTAGCTACGTAAAAGAAGTAGGAGATTCATGTATGTGATTTTGTTTCATGTATTGCAATCTTCTTCATATTTATTACACCTAAGTTTTTGAGAAAGTCCTTACAAGGGAGTTGAAGATTAGGAAAAGGATATTACAATAGTGATTCAAGGCTTCAACCCTCTTCTGATAAACACGTGACTCAAAAAGTGTGAATTTTACTAAGGTTAAAGACTAAGGACAACAAGGCAACACCCTGAGACTCACAAGGTAAAGGGTGAAATCTATGTATACGTTCATCAGATGATTGATAATACATAGTATGTCAACTTTGCAAGTAGAGTAGGATGGTATGTGAATTGAGTATGAGAACCTTACATAGTTGAGATTCCAGGGGGAACATAGTCTAAGTGTTCATCTTTTATTATTTACACACTCAAGCATTCAATTTCTATTACTAGTTACTTTAAACTTCAAATTCCCCCCATTCACTTTTCTACAATGCTCGTGAATTTTTTCAAGTTTGAGATACTATTAATTGTTTTCCCTATGGGTAATACTCCAAACTGGTTTGGGTTACTATATTTGACAATAGCCACAATATACTTCTTTGGATATTAGGTTTGGGCAACTTCACATTTTGGCGTCGTTGCTAGGGAAAACACTATGAATTATTGCTTAATATTTCTGAAGTTTACAAGTTTTATTTTCTATTTTTGATTTGGTATATGTTGATGTATTCCAAATGCTAGGAGTAGAGGAAATACCTTATTCCCATTGGATCCAGAGCCCAAAATAATTCTACAAACACCACGAAGGATGGCAGAGCAAGTTTATGATGGTATTCCAGTTGGGGTTCGAGACCCTCAGATTGTACCTCCTCCCTAACTGATGATCAACAACATATTATAGATAGATAGACAGAGAATTTTTTAGAAGAGGTAGATGAAGAGAGAGGATTGGTTGAGGAAGTCACGTTAGATCAAAAAGTAAAATTAGCTAGGCCAATACCAATAGTTCATTCACGTGCAGCCGATGATGGTGGTTAGTAGAGAGCTAAGGGTGGCAAAGCTCGAGTTGTACCTATATATCAATTCCTACCACCTTATGATTAGGATAAAGACATAGAGTATGTATATCCTGTTGATACTGGAGCCACTGTGCCACCTATGTTACCCCCTGAATATGTTTGTTATTACTAGTACAATAATTCAATTGATAAATATTAAGGGTGTCTTCTTAGGGGTAGCAATAGATGATGTAAATATGTACTTAGCTAATTTCACTAGGCTATGTACTTCATATACCATTCCTTGGGAGGATCAGGAAGCGTTGATTTTATGACTATTCCCTTTTTCACTGACTGGTGAAGCATCATTATGGTTGGGAGAACTTCTTAGAGGCTCATAATGATGTGGAATTTTTGATTAAATTTTTCCTTCCTTCCAAGATGCTATATTTGAAAGATGAGATCTATAACTCCTGGTAGTTACCTAAAGAATCTATGTATGAAGTGTGGTTTAGACTCAAAAAGAAGTTGAGCATTGTATCTTGTCAGAGAATTCCAGGATCAAATGTATGTGAGAAATTCTACAGATCCTTGAATATTAGTAAAGACATAATATCTGGAGGTGCAGTTATACATCTACATTGGGAGATGGCCCAAGAGATGTTAAATGGAATTTCTGTCACTAACAAAGGATGGCATACTCAAGAGGATGATAGAGGAGCTGGTACATATGCTATTAGGGCTACAAGTGAGTATAGAAGTAATAATGATACGGTAGCACAAGAAGTTGCACAACTCAAAACTGATATTGGGGTACTTTTAAAACAATTTGCAGCAATGACAACTGATAAGGTAAACACAGTGGGGGAAAATTGATCTACTTCTAAAATGTATGAGTCTAATATATATGAGGAAGTGAAGTATTTTTATCGCATAGTGGTGGGTTTCTGAGACAAAAGGAAAGAAAATAAAGGTCGGAACTATTATGGTGATAGGTACCGAGAATGGAGTAGAAAATAAGATGGTGATTAGAGGCGCAAAGACGATGACAAAAAAAAGAGTAACAGATATGGTGCACTAGGTAGTAGGCATATCGGGTCTAGAATAGAAGTAATGCTATCGAAATTAGTAAAAGGCTAAGGAAGTCAAGAGAGTCGTCTTAATAAATTAAGGCAGATCTATCAGGGATGAATTAGAAGGTTGAGTCACATGCCACTGCGATGAAACAATTAAAGTAGTAGTTTGGCTGGATGTCCACCATCTTTAATCAAAGACAGCCTTGCACTCTTCTTAGTAATATAATGCATAAACCAAAGAATGATAGTCTTTATCATACCTTTACAACTTGAGTGGAAAACTACCATGGATCCACCCATGTCCACTTTGAATGAGCGAAAGAATAATGCTAATCTTTCTACTATTAAGGGTAATGTTGAGGAGCGTGTTTTTAAAATCATTCCAAGACCTCGACAACCTTATCCTTAGAGGTTGAAAAAGAAGTAGGAGTAGAGAAAATACCCAAAGTTTCTATCTATGTTGAAGGAATTATTTGTAAGCATTCCATTAGTTGAGGTATTAGAGAAAATGCCAGGCTATGCAAAATTCATGAAAGATCTAGTCACTTGAAAGTGGATTGTGAGCTATGATACGATGGATAATGTTCATCATTGTAGTGTTGTGGCCTCTAGATCGTTAGTAGTAAAGAAGGAAGACCCTATATCCTTCACTACTCTATGAACTATTGGGACTTTCTACTTTGATCGGGAGTTATGTGATCCAGGAGCAAGCATTAATCTCATGTCTCTGGCTGTTTAACAGTGGAGGACTCCAACGTTCCATACTCATAGATTCAAGCATTTCTTATTAGGAATAGGACTTTAACCATATTCACATATCATCAAGTAAGGGATTCTAAACACTTACATATCCATTTAAGTAAGGGAATCTAACTACTCACATACATTCATTCAAGAAAGGGACTCAAACCATATGCTCACACATTAGGCAAGGGACTCTAACCTCATGCCATATTAGAAAGGGGACCCTAACCCCAAGACAATTCATTTGTTGAGGCACTTCAACCTCATGAGACTCATTATGCCAGGAACTTTAACCATAAGCAATCATGACTCTCACTAGTTGACATTAGGACTCTAACTCTCCACATACATTCAATTCTACACATAAGGACTTTAACCTATTTATCTAATTCAACACCATACTTGACCACTTGGTCTTCATGGGAGCCTTTATTTGTCAACCATTTAATAGGCCAATGCCTTAATTCAACTCATAATACAATTCAATCTATTGTCCTCAAGACCCTTACAAGCTATTCACCCTTAAGTAGCAATTCTCTACCACAATTTAGGTCAACACATAATTCAAGTTCATTTTCATGCTAGGAACTTTAACCACCTTCATATTCATCAAACCATCAAGGTCATTAATTACATAATACATGGCTCATTTTACCTCCACAGTATCATTTATCAAGTAATAATACATATTGTTTTCTCCTAGATCACATAACACCCGATCAAAGTTGAAAGACCCAATAGTTCATAGAATAGTGAAGGCTATAGGGTGTTCCTTCTTTACTACTAACGATCCAGATGACACAAAACTACAATGATAAACATTATCCATAGTATCATAGCTGACAATCCACTTTCAAGTGACTAGATCTTTCATGAATTTTGCATAGCCTGGCATTTTCTCTAATACCTCAACTAATGGAATGCTTACAGATAATTCCTTCAACATAGATAGAAACTTTGGATATTTTCTCTACTCCTACTTCTTTTTCAACCTCTGAGGATTAGGTGGTCGAGGTCTTGGAATGATTTTAAGAACACGCTCCTCAACATTACCCATACTAGTAGCAAGATTAGCATCATTCTTTCACTCATTCAAAGTGGGCACGGGTAGATCCATGGTGGTTTTTCCACTCAAGTAGTAAAGGTATGATAAAGAATATCATTCTTTGGGTTATGCATTATGTTACCAGGAAGAGTTCCAGGCTGTCTTTGATTAAATGTGGTGGACATCCAGGCAAACTACTGCTCTAACTGTTTTATCGCAGTGGCATGTGACTCAACCTTCTAATTCATCCCTGGTAGATCTGCCTTAATTTATAAAGACAACGCTCTTGAATTCCTTAGCATTTTACTAATTTTGACAACATTACTTCCATTATAGACTTGATATGTCTACTACCTAGTGGGACATATTTGCCATCCTTCTTTTTGTCGTCGTCCTTGCACCTCTAATCACCATCTTATTTAATACTCCATTCTCAGTACCTATAACCATAATAGTCCAACCTTTATTTTCTTTCCCTTTGTCTCAGAAACGTACCACTACACTATCAAAATACTTCACTTCCTCATCTATATCAGACTCATACATTTTAGAAGTAGATCAATTTTCCCTCACTGTGTTTACCTTATCAATTGTTATTGCTGCAAATTGTTTTAAAAGTACCCCAATATCAGTTCTGAGTTGTGCAACTTCTTGTGCTACCATATCATTATTACTTCTATACTCACTTGTAGCCCAATAGCATATGTACCAGCTCATCTATCAACCTTTTGAGTATGCCATCCTTTGTTAGTGATAGAAATTCCATTTAACGTCTCTAGGGCCATCTCCCAATGTAGATGTATAAAAACACCTCCAGATATTATGTCTTCACTAATATTCAAGGATCTATAGAATTTCTCACATATTTGACCTGGAATTCTCTGACTAGGTACCATGCTCATCTTTTTTTTGAGTCAAAACCACACTTCATACATAGATTCTTTAGGTAACTACCAGAAGTTATAAATCTCATCTTTCAACTATAGCATCCTTGAAGGAGGTAAAATTAATTCAAAAATTGTCTTCACATCTCATGCCACATCATGATTAAGCCTTTAGGAAGTTCTCCCAACCATAATGATACTTCACCAGTCAGTGAAAAACGGAACAATCATAAACTCAATGCTTCCTCGTCCTCCCAAGGAATGGTATATGAAGTACATATCCTAGTGAAATTTGCTAAGTACATATTTGCATCATCTGTTTCTACCCCTAACAAGACACCCTTAAGATTTAACAATTGAATTATTGTACTAGTAATAACAAACATATTTGGGGGGTAACATAAGTGGCACAGTGGCTCCAGTATCAATAGGATATACATACTCTATGTATTTATCCTAATCATAAGGTGGTAGGAATTGATATACAGGTATAACTCGAGCTCCGCCACCCTTAGCTCTCTCCTAACCACCATCATCGGCTGCATATGGATGAACTATTAGTCTTGGCCTAGCTAATTTTACTTGTTGATCTAACGTGACTTCCTTAGCCAATCCTCTCTCTTCATCTACCTCTGCTAAAAAATTCTCTGTCTATCTATTTATAATATTTTGTTGATCATTAGTTAGGGAGGAGGTACAATTTGAGGGTCTCGAACCCCAACTGGAATACTATCACAAACTTGCTCTGCCATCCTTCGTGGTGTTTGTAGCATTATTTTGGGCTCTGGATCCAATGGGAATAAGGGATTTCCTCTACTCCTATCATTTGGAATACTTCAACGTATACCAAATCAAGAACGGAAAATAAAACTCGTAAACTTCACAAACATTAATCAATAATTCACAGTGTTTTCACTAGCAAAGACTCTAAAATTTAAAGTCGCCCAAACCTAATGTCCAAAGAAGTATGCTGTGGTGAATGTCAAATATAGTAACCCAAACCAAGTTAGAGTATAACCCATAGGGAAAATATTGAATTGTATCTCAAACATGAAAAAACTCACAAGCATCGCAGAAAAGTGAATGGGGGGAATTTGAAGTCTAAAGTAACAGGTAATAGAAATTGAATGCTTGAGTGTGTAAATAATAAAATATGAACACTTAGACTATGTTCCCACTGGCATCTCAACTATGTAAGATTCTCATACTCAATCCATATACCCTCTTACTCTGCATGCAAAGTTGACATTCTATATATTATTAATCATCTTATGAATGTATTGATAGATTTTACCCTTTACCTTGTGAGTCTCAGGGTATGGCCTTGTTGTCCCTTGTCTTTAACCTTAGTAAAATTCTCACCTTCTGAGTCACATGTTTATCAAAATAGGGTTGGAAGCCTCGAATTACTATTGTAATATCCTTTTCCCAATCTTTAACTCCCTTGTAAGGACGTTCTTGAATACAGGTAGTCCCTGAGCCTCCTAAAAAACTTAGATGTAATAAATACAAAGAAGATTGCAATACATGAAGCAACAATCACATAGATGAGTCTCCTACTTCATTTATGTAGCTAATCCTCCAGGGCCCTACAACCCTAGTCAAGGAAATTAGCCGCTAATGTTCATGTAACAATCAATGATAGTCAATAAATAACACATGTAATTAGTTTCACAATAATGAAAGAGATAAATTCCGAAGTTTATGATTGAATTAAAACTCAAAATCTCAAGAACAAAATCTCAATGTTCAAAGTATGCTAAAAGTATCAAAAGTAATGTTAAAGTATGTTACCTAATAAAAAAATAACCGTAAAGTATTTATAGTATCTCAAATCAATACAGAAATCCTAAATAAAAATAGAATAGAAAAAGTAAGCCCACACTCATTACGACTCGTGTAGTATACTCGTAAGGTCTCCTTATGAGTTATATGATGCTAATCCTAGGTGTTCCAGTGTCGAATCTTTAGGATCTCAAGCTTCTGTTGTCCTTATGATTCATCACCATAAGTGGTAGTCGGTCCTTACAACTCGTGGTCTTCACTCATTATCACTTGAGCCTTAGACTTTTAGGGCTATGAACACTGGTCTCTTTATGACTTCCAAATATGATTTGTAATTAGATCTTACGACTCGTTGTCTTCTATGACTTCACCTCTTAACATTAAATTTGGCTTCTACTCTATTATGACTTCTCTTCATGACTCGTAGTGACTTCGTATGAGTCGTAATCATTCTTCAATTAGATTTTTCATCTTGAATTTTCCCACTATTTTGCTCATCAGTAAGGCTACGAGACATGTGATTAATTGACAACTTGTAGGTAGACTCGTAAGTCAACCTGACTTCAACATAGTCAAAGTTTTTCTTCCATTTTCCTTTCCAAGCCACTTCCTTTCTGAATTCCCTACACTCAAATAACAAACACATCATATCCCTTAGAATAACCTAAGTCCAAGATAAATTATTTTTTAAGCATCTAATAAGTTGTGTTTCCATGGTACATCAGGGGAAAATCCATGAGAAGTGTAATTTAGTTTATGATTCCTATGGATGTTGAAAGTCACTAAGCATTGTCCTACAATCTAAACTTAATGCTAAACATAATTTAAATTGGGGGAATGATTTTAAAGTTGTTTGAACAAAATTAAATTCTGATACTAAATGAGAGCAACAATTTTTGATTAAATTTCAATGAGAGCAGAGTCTTGGGAATATGCTCTCCAACGGGTAATTATTATTTTATTGCATGATAGTGTAATTCCAATTCTAGTTAATAAATATATGGGTAGGCTTGGAAAGAGCTTATGGTATTAATCTTTCAACAAAAAACAAAAATTTCAACCATGGATTTGTTCGAATACCTCATGGGTTTGTCATAAAAATCAATCCAAAACCTCAATTTGGCAACCCTATTTATATGATAATGCCCAGGACAAAGCTAAGAAGGGATAGAGAACTTGTTGAACCAACTCCTAAAGCCAAGCAATGCTTTCACCAATTTAGGAGAGAAGAAGTCCTTCTCAACCACATCCCACAAAGTCAAAAAAAATGACAATACTACTCTCATGGCTGAAGATCAACTAGCCTACAGGCCAGTTCTCGAAGTGGCAATCCGACTTTCGACAAATTTGAACTCCCTTTTTCAAAAACAAACTCTTGGAGGTAACTTTGAGCTAAAATAGGACATGGTATAAATTTTGATCAACAATGGACAATTTATGGGCCTTTCACATGTAGATCCATAAGTCCACCTACAAAAATTTTTGGGATAACTTAGCTCAACTAACTATGTTAGGCTGATACTATTTCCCTTTTCACTATTGGGGGAAGCGATGGAGTAGTTGAACCCTGAGCCAGCAAGTTCAATAATAATTTGGGATGACATAGCCCAGAAATTCCTCATTTGATTCTTTTCATCTGGCAAAACTATGAAATAGCCTACTGAGATTTTGAGCTTTAAACAGAGAGTGGATGAGAACTTATATCATGCTTAGGAGAGATTCAAAGCTCTTTTTTAGGATTGTTTACACCATCAGAAGTCCAATGAGTTATAAGATCACACTTTTGTTAAAGAACTTAATCACAACATAAAAAAATTCTAGATTCAGCTGTAGGTGGTCAAGCGTTGGAATTAACATATGATAAACTATATACTTTATTGAACCAAATTGCATATGGAAATCCCAAATGACATTATGACTCAAGAAATATTACAAAGAAGATTATAGGAGTGTTGAAATTTGATCAATTTAAAGCCATATCCACTCAGATTGCTATATTACAAAATCAGCTAACTACTAAGTTCAACAACATAAAATTAGGCATTACATAATCTGCAGTTAAATTGAATCTAATTCACTAGAAACCTACTTAGTGTGAGGTTTATGGTAATCGTGGTCATTCTACAACCATGTGTGTTGTCAATCGCGAATCTGTGATGTTTGTGGGCAATGCTGAAAAGACAAATTATGGGAATGCCTAAAATAAAAAGTGGTAGACTCAACCACTAAATCCATCATGGAATAATAAACAACAATAGTTTCAATAGCCAAAAGTTTAAGGAAATCAGGACACTTCCAATATGAAAGACATGTAAATAAATTCTAGCTGCTTAAACACAATTTGCATCAGACATAAATAGTAATTAGACCATTACAAGAAGCTTGGTGTTGAAGGTTGGGCAATTGCAAAAGGTACAAAATGTCAGACCTCAAGGTGATTTTCCAAGTGATACTGAAACTCCTAAACAAGTAATGGAAATTACTTTGAGCAGTGGTAAAGATCTTAATGAAGAACCTTCAACGACAACTAAAGAGGTAAATCCAGAATTGGCTACTAAATAGGTAGATGACAAAGTTTCTAAAAATTCAAGGATGTCTGAGTAATCAAAAACAAAAGTTACTGAATAGGTAAAGAAGAGACCACCACTACCCTTCCCACAGAGGCATATAAAGGTAAAGGAGGATGCACGCTTCAAGAAGTTCGTTGACACGTTCATAGAGCTTTATAGTAACCTTTCTTTTTATGATGTTTTGGAGGGAATGCCCAAGTACGCTAAGTACTTAAAGGATGTGGTCACTAACAAAGTTAAGCTACATGATGTGGAGATAGTATCACTCATGAGGAGTGTATTTCTATGATGATGCAGAAGATGCCCAAAAATTTAAAAGACCCTGGGAGCTTCACTCTCCCAATTCAAATTAGCATTAGTGAAGTGATCTACATACTTAGTCACTTGGGGGGAAAGTATCAAATTGATGCCCCTCTCCTTATTCAACAGTTTTGGGTTGGGGAAGCCTAGTCTAAGCATAGTTGTACTGTAATTGGGAGACCAAACCATAGCCCATCCCAAAGGAATCATAGAGGATGTTCTCAGCAAAGTTGGTAAGTCTATTATTCCTACTGATTTTTTTGTTTTAAATTTATAGTAGATGAAAGAGTATAAGTTATCTTGTGACACCTATTCTTGGCAATGGAGGAGCTTTGATAGTTATTAAAGAGGGCATGCTCATAATGAGGCTTGATAGCAAAGAAGAATTTTTATAGTGTACAAACCGTTCAACATATTATACCACTTAAATATTTATGTATTATTACAGGGATTTAAAGGGATAAGTGTGGGGTGGTTAGTCCATCAAAGACCTCTTTGAACTTTCTCATTGAGCAGCCCAAGACACAACCACCCCAACCTAATATGTTGCAAAAAATGATTATTGTTGAGACAGTTTTTGACCTTGAGAGTTCACACCCAAGAGGTAATAAATTAATAATTAGATGGCCTCCAAGTAGGAGGGAAATGATGAACAAAAATAGATTAGTCAAAGCTTAGGTCGTGTCGCGACACTAAACCAGGTGCTGATTGGGAGGCAACCCAAGTTATGGTATATATATTTTTATTATTTTAGTTTTTACTTCATAATTTTTTATTTTTGTTGAGTCACAGGTTGATGGGAAGTCTGAGTACCAAAAAATCTAAGCTAAGGAGCATGGCGAAGGCTAAGTGTAGGGTCCTCGGACCCCCCTGATATATAAAGATTATATTAGCTTGGCCTATGGGCCTCAGGGAAAATTTCTATACCTACCTTTAGGTATACTTTGGGGAAGAAGTATATGTTTAAGTGTGGGGTGAGGAAATTCCCATTTTTAGAGGTAATTTTAAAATTTCTATTAGGAATAAATAAGATATTATAGTTGGTGCTATATTTGACCATATAATGCAAGTGTTTGGTTGTAAAGAGAATTTTGATTGTGTGAATGAGTACTTTTTAGACTTTCGGACTCGTTATTATTACTCTTGTACTTGTCGGGTTAATTAGAATTCATGTGGCTATTTGGTTAAGAGTCTATGATGACTCCACTTGAGTTGATCATGTTCTATGTGTGTATCATATATTTGTATATTTTTTGTTGTGTTGATACTAGAACTTTCCTGGTGTGCATGCAAAACGAAATAAAGTGTGGGTTTAGGAGATAGATATAGGCATTTCTTTGATAGTCATGTTTCATACCTTCTTTTGACCTACCACGGTGCACAATCTTAGTTTACCCTATTGAGCCTTTAGATTATTCTTTGCTAGCCTCATATGTAGTCTAATCCTTTCTTTGGTTGACCTTAATTTGATCCAAAGCTCTTAAGAGCTTTAGTATAAAATTAATAGAGTGAGGAGTTTGAAAAATAAGAGGATAAAAAGTAAAAGTGAAGCCCCAGTAGTTATTGGTGTGAAAAATTGATGTACTGTGGTAAGGAGTGAAAAAATATTGTGCTAAAATATTGAATCATGAATTAATAGATAACACTCCCATAATATTATATGTGAATGAGCTTAATGAGATAGGGTAAAACAAAAGATGTGTGAAGGTAGTAGAGGTGAGAGTTGGTTATTAATGATTGATCTTAATTGTATAATATAATGTATTAAAGCGCTTAGGAAAGACAGTCACTATTACTGGCTAAAATAGTTCCTACCCATCCCTTAGCCTGCATTATAATCCATAAAGACCTATTTGATCCTCAGCTTAACATGCTAATATTAGTGGAATACTACACTAAGGGCAAGCATATGGTTCATCATTTGTAACTTTTGAATTCTTTATGAGAGTGAGTGGAATTTTATTCTTGTATCAGTTGTGTTATAAATAGCATTATTTTGAGTGATTATGGGTAACTATCTTATTGTAAGGGCACATGTTTGATAAATGTTGGGTGATTTATACAATGCATTAGATTGAGAAATATGAATAAGTTTTCCACATGGCAAGCCAATTCTTGAGGGTAGGATGTCTTGGAGTAGTGTTCTTGAACTTTCAATTGTGTGTAACATGCTTAGTGTAGAAACTTGCATTTTGTGTAGTCATTATAGTACTAGCTTAAGTGTATTACTTGGATTATAGGAGTCACCTAAGCTTATTATTCTTATAGTAAAGATTTTTACAATGATGAACAAGGCTTTTAAGTGTGGGGTGATGATCTGAGGTGGATTTAAGTACTTTAGTGTTGTTATTCGGGCTTATTTATCTTTGTTTGGAGGATTTATGGTGTGTTTAATGAGTCAATGATGATATAAATTAGCATACAAATGTAAGTACTTGATAACAATTTTTAAGGTGCATTTCAAACAAGTTTGGAATCAATTTGATCATTTAGAGTTCATATGAGAAAACTAGTGTTACTAGCTTAAGCTAGGTGTTGTTCTAGTTGATCGCGATGGATTCTAATGTGTATAATGAGTTTATAATGGTAATATTGTGTAATTATGAGTGGAAAAACTTATTTATGGTGTTTAAAGTAAAATTGAATCAAGCCAAGAGTCAAAACTAAGTGAAACATAAAAAGGGGCAAAACTATTATTTTTAGCTTAAGTTTCTAATTCATCCTCTTTGATATTGTGTTGTTTTGAGATCTAATTTGATGTGTTAAATGATATAGGATCCTTGGTTTGTTTATTATGATGATATATTAAGTAAATAAATACTTGAAATCAAGTATAAAAAACCACAAAAGGGCTTGGAATGGATCAACAAAAGCACAAGACAAGACTTGACGTGAATTAGACACCTTGGATGTCCAGGCCGCATCACGGACCAAAGAAAGGGACAAATGGAATGTTAAATACATATGGAGCTTAATAATGTAACTACAATAATTTGTATTCATGATAAGGGTGCATCATGCATCTATACATAGAATATTAACCCCGCGACATGGCCTAGTGAAAAAATCGTCACTTTTGTCCTCCTTTAAATAGGACACTTGTACTTGATGTTAGACACCTTGGAAGGCTTTGAAACTTGGAGAGGGGCTGGAAATAAATTAAATTAGGTTTTTATATTCTTTTAATTTATCTTCTTAATAGATTTTATCATTTATTTATTCATCTGGATTATGACTATGTTCATGAGCGGCTGAAAGCCCACTGTCCAGGGTTAAGGCCAAGAACATATTTACTATTTCTTTGAAATGATTTAGATTTTATTTCTTATCATATTTGGTTGTTTATTTATAATTTTTTAAACTATTGTAAGGATTCACAACCCTTAGAATGCATATATTGTTGACTTTGTGAACTTGGGAGGGGTAATAGGAAGATAGAACATGAGGATAAATAGAGTAAGGTTCTTATTCTTTTATAAAATAAGAAATTTAAATTACCGACTAGGATAGGGATAGACCTTGAAAACTTTCTTGGTTCACATGTAGGATGACATATTAATGCATCTAAATAGATTATTACATCCCCACTCAATGATGTAGTTGTATTGTCTTGTGAGGTAGAAGGTTTGAGGTTGGGAGACCATGATCATACGATAAACCCTATGGATCAACAAACAAGATAAGCAATCTAATGAATGAAGTTCAATAGTGTGGTATTATTGTTCATCATTCTTTTGACCCCAGGTTTTTATCCATTGATTGTCCATAGTCCTTACTTATTTGCATTACTTTAATTTACTTTTAATTACAAACTTTCAAAACTCTTTTTGTTACATTTGCACTATTTAATCTCAATAGTTGAACTAGAATTGAATAGTTGGTTAACATAAGTCTCTGAGAGATCGATATTCGGCTTTGTATAAGGCCATTGTATTACATGGTGAGACCACATATACTTGCGTGTGACCTTGAGTGCAACAAATATCAACAATAATTGATCTTTGATAATTTAGAAGGGATTCACACCATCCAAAACATGAATTCTAGTTTAAAATGCGTCCAAAGAGTAAGGGTTTTGCCCTTTCGAGAATTAGGTTCACCTGCTTGAAATTACAAAACATCCCCTGGGTAATTGTCTGTGTCATCATGATCTGTATTGCCTGATCGTGATCACAACTCGTGTATTTGCATTTATCCCTTCATGATCTCCACGAATTGATTGGGCTTTGACTGGTCATGATCGCAGTATCTGAGGTCGATCCTTGCTCCTAATTTTCCAGTTTTTGCACTTACTTTGCTAGTTTTGTTCTCTTTTAGATTACTTCACTTGTTTTCTTTCAATTACCTGTAAGCCTACAAACTATGGGAACTAGTGCATTCAAATAGTAAATTCATCTTATATACAAAATTTAACCATGGTAGTGTGCATGAATTTGGATGTCAATGAGTAGTAAATTTACTACTCATCAACACTCCAACTTTAACCTTTGTTTGTCCTTAAGCAACACAACTTCTTAATGAGACCATGCAAATATTATCACATTAATAAGACCAAATAATCAGAATGATTTTGATCTTGATTAGTACCAACAAATAGCTCTCAAGCATGAGAAAAGCTATTCTCACAACTCCCCTGAACATAAAGCATACTTTTAAGGATTCAGAAGACTGAAGAATAACTATGAAACAATTACTAATTCTCTAT
Source organism: Capsicum annuum (assembly GCF_002878395.1). Lineage (NCBI taxonomy): Eukaryota > Viridiplantae > Streptophyta > Magnoliopsida > Solanales > Solanaceae > Capsicum > Capsicum annuum. The sequence goes on along the minus strand of NW_025830138.1, from coordinate 128,237 downwards.
AAGTGACTCTCTATCTATATTGACTCAATGATAATGCTCAACTTACACATCAATTTAGTGCAAGGCAGTCGTCGTTAATATATTTACCCAACTTTGGAGTCGGGGTCGAATCCACGAGGAACAATGTGAGTGGCGATTAAACTTATTTGAAACTATAGCTACAAGTAAAATTCAAACAAATGATAATGAAAACATAAAATGGGGGTTTTTAATGATTGAACAAAATTTGTTAACACTTTAATTCGCCTTAGAACTCAAATCTTAAACTGCAATATTTCAAATCATTGATATAGAGAAACTAGATTTGTAATCACGATGATTAGTAATCCTCCATTGAATAATAGTTGTATTATTGGATTCTCGTGACTTATTGGAAACACTAAATTATTAGTATTGACAGTCAATCTAAGTGTTTCTCAACCTACCTAGATGTTGAGTTCCCTAATTCTCTCGAACTTAGAAACCTTCTATTCACACTGATTTTATTTTAAGTTGATTAATCTTGTTACAACATTAATCATTAGATGGGAGCTTAACCTTCTCAAATCCTCATTGATAATTCACTACCTTTAGTTTATTTCTTAGTTCGAGCAAATAAACATAATGCGATATCTATTATTGCAACCAACCAAAAATAATTAATACAAAAGAATTATCAAGATGTTCCCATAATCTCTCAAACCCTAACTAACTATTAAGACAATACAGGAGTAATCATAGATCCCACAACCCTAGTTGTGGGTTTTAGTTCCACATAAAAGACAAAGAGATAGCAATAACTGAATTTATAATTCAAAGTGATTAAAAATACAAAGGATGTAGTCAGAAATTGATTCCCTTCCCAAATTCAAGAAGAATATCCCACAACTAAATCAAAGAATTGAAAATCCAAGTTTAAAAACCAAAGATAAGTAAAGTAGTCTCTTGAATAAGTTCCAGAGGTTATGCCCTAAAACTAGAGGGAAAACGGATTAATGTCGTGAAGTTGAAGATGAATGTTAGCCTTCTATAAAACCTAAAATCTTTCCCTTAATTACCAGGACCTAAATTTTGAATCAAATCACAACATACAACCTTTTTTCTCGCACAGGTGACGACAACATGTGACAACTTATCAGGGGGCTGACGGCTTATCAGACATGTTGCCAATTCCTCTTTGTATTTGATATGTTGCTGTCTTCAGCTGATGACGAGTCTGATAGCTTATTAAAGATTTGATGACTTATCACAAAATTTCTTCACTTCTTCAACTCATCTTCTGAACACTGCCTAAGGCTGATGGTAATCCTGACGCATTATCAGGACTTTGATGACATATCAGACAATATCATAACTTCTTTACTTCAGATCTCATGTACTGCCTTAGGCTGACGGCATTCTCGACATCTAATTAGAACTGTGATGACTTATCAGAGATGTTATCACACTTCTGCTCCAACTTTCTCACACTATCTACAGCTGTCGATGAATCTGATAATTTATCACAAATTTGATGACTTATCAAACAAGTCGTCAACTACACTTTCATTGCCACTTGTACCAAATTCACCTCTTTTATTGTCTTTGGTTTTCTTGCATTTTGACTTTCCTTCATTATCAAAGAGAGAGCAATCAAAAATGACAAAAGTTGCTTAAGACTTTACAATTATTTCTAGTTAAAAGCCTCAAATGTGTTAGCATTAGCTCACATTGGGCTAGAGTCTTTATAATGTTAGCATTAGTAATTCACTAATGTTAGCATTAGTGATTCAAGTGAGGTCTTCTCCCTAATTTTGGAGTAGCATCCTTCTCGACCTCTTCACGTCAAATTGGGCTATAGTGTTTATAGGTGGTTGGCTTGGTTTCTTCTTTTTCCTCTAGCACCATTTCCTCAATCTTGGCATCATCTCTCATTGTTGGTTTGGTTGGTTGGGAAATCACTGAGGGTTGCTCATCATTAAGATCAACATCAATATAGGTTTCTTGCTCCTCACTTTACACTCTTTCATTATTTTAAATGATTCCACAGAGAAGATGTAATCTAAACATAATATTGAAAAGTGTTTTGAATGATTGACCTCTATATCCATATCCTCTATACTTTTTATTTCCTCTTTCCATTCCCTTATTTCTTGAAGTATTTCTTCATGGCTATCCAAAATTTGTTGAAACATAGATTCAATGTGACTCATTTTGGTGCTTTGTTCTTCCTGTTCTTGACTATAAGACCTATCAAAATCATAAAAAGAACTAGAATTTAGGTTAGCACAACGGGGGGAGGTGGCATTTGAGCTATCACTCAAATGTCCATCTTGACCACCACATAAAGAACAATCATCCTCCTAGTAGAATGGAGATGGTGTAGACATCTCTCTCCGAGAAGCATATCTACAATCTTGCCAAAAGTGAGGCCCATCATAATATGGACATGGATCATCAAGATAAGATTTCAAACCAATGTTCATTCCACGATGCCATAGTAATAAGTAAACTTAAATAAAAATCTACCTAACACAAGAAGTAAAAGAAAACTAAAAACAAATATTTACAAGTTTGAATTCAAGCAAGTAGGCTAAAATTCCAAACCAATTCAATACGCCAAATTATTCCCCGACAACGGCACCATTTTTGATAAAGCTCAACTTACACGTCAATTTAGTGCAAACCAGTCATAGTTAATATATTTACCCAACTTTGGAGTCGAGGTTGAATCCACGAGGAACAATATGAGTGGCAATTAAACTTATTTGAAACTATCGATACAATTTAAATTCAAACAAATGATGCGAAGAGATAAAATGAGGGTTTTTAATGAGTGAACAAAAGTTATTAACACTTCAATTCGCCTTAGAACTCAAAGCTTAAACTACAATATTTCAAATCAATGATATATAGAAACTAGAGTTGTAATCACGATGATTAGTAATCCTCCATTGAATAATAGTTGTAGCATTGAATTCTCGTGACTTATGGGAAACACCAAATTATCACTATCAATAGTTCATCTAAGTGTTTTTCAACCTACCTAGAGGTTGAGTTCCCTAATTCTCTCGAACTTAGGAACCTCCTATTAACACAAATTTTATTTCGAGTTGATTAATCTTGTTAAAGAATTAATCATTAGATGGGAAGTTAACCTTCCCAAATCCTCGTTGATAATTCACTACCTTTAGTTTATTTCTCAATTCGAGCAAATCAACATGAGTCGAGATTTATTATTTGCAACCAATAAAAAATAATTAATACAAAATAATTATCAAGATGTTCTAATAATCATTCAAACCCTAACCAACTATTAAGACAATACAGGAGTAGTCATAGATCCCGCAACCCTAGTTGAGTGTTTTAGTTCCACATGAATGAGAAAGAGATAAGAATAATTGAATTCATAATTCGATGTGATTAGAATTACAAATGATGTAGTCAGAAATTGATTCTCTTCCCAAATTCAAGAAGAATATCCCACAGCTAAATCAAAGAATTGAAAAGTGAAATCCAAGTTTAGAGACTAAAGAGAAGTAAAGTAGTCTCTGGAATAACTTCTAGAGGTTAATCCCAAAAACTACAGACAAAACAGGTTAATGTCGTGAAGTTCAAGATGAATGCCCACCTTCTATAAAACCTAAAAACTTTCCCTTAAATACCAGGAGCTAAATTAGGAATCAAACAACAATATACAACTTTTTTTCTCACACAGGTGATGAAAACATGTCACGGCTTATCAGGGCGCTGACAGCTTATCAGATATGTCTTCAACTCCTCTCTGTTTTTGATATGTTGTTGTCTTCAGCTGACGACGAGTTTGACAGCTTATCAAAGATCTGATAAATTATCACAGAATGTCATCACTTCTTAAACTCATCTTTTGGACACTGCCTATGGCTAACGGTAATCCTGATGGCCTATCAGGACTTTAACGACATATCATACAATGTCGTCACTTCTTTACTTCAGATCTCATGTACTGCCTTAGGCCTACGACATTCTGGACAACTTATCAGAATTGTGACAACTTATCAGAGATGTCATCACAATTTGAATCCAACTTTCTCACATTGTCTACAGTTGACGATGACTCTAATAACTTATCAAAAATTTGAAAACTTATCAGATAAGTCGTCAACTACACTTTCATGGACACTTGTTTCAAATTCACCTTTTTTGCTCTTATTGTCTTTGGTTTTCTTGCATCTTGAATTTCCTGCATTATCAAAGAGAAAGCAATCAAAAATGACAAAAGTTTCTTAAGAGTTTACAATTATTTCTAGTTAAAAGCCTCAAATGTGTTAGCATTATCTCACACATCACCCAACCAAACTCCTTTCCTCCTTTTCGGAAGATAAAAATTTCACCCACCTCAATTGTCTACGTAACACCTAACTAAAGAAAATCCCACACACCAAAGTATCTAACAAGGAATACAGGATTAAAATGCAAGCTCTCACTCTCACAAAGAATCTCTCAATGTAAAAAAGTATCATGCCATATGCTTGCCCTTATTTTCAATCTACCCTACTTTGAATACACTTGAAAGAAATCTCGAAAGGCTTTTTCAAGCTAGGAATGTACGCTTGGTAAAGGGTATGAAATCATTTGGGAACAAAGTGGCTACACCCTCGAACATTAACATCACTATTAAATCAAACTTTGGACCATAGGCCACTTCATTTGTTTCCAACTTCACCCATGTGCCTACTTTCACTACCTTGATTCAGCCATTTCTTTGAAAGAATTTTCTTTTTATTTATTTCTTTTGTGTATTCTATGCTTTTCCTTCTTTTGATGCTTTCTTTATTTTCCACTTTTTCCTTTACTCTCTTTGCTTAGATTTTAGGCATCCACATAAAATACCATCATGGCCCAAGGCCACCTCATCCAAGACTTACCACTCTCAACTTACTCTTTTGGCCTCAAGTTGCATTTTCAAGTTCTAGGAGTGTAGGGTTCAAAAGAGGAGTAAAATTCAAATGGTTCAAGGCTTGTAATGTGGTTTCCAAACAAAGGTTCAAAGGCTCAATATGGGTGACTAGGTACATTATTCTATGTACGGGAAGTCTCTTAAGGATAAAGTGGCTTCTATGTTCACAAAGAAGGCCTAAGATTATTTCACCAACCAAGCATAATCACAATTAGCCTTGAGAGACTAACGGTGCAGGTTCTAGATGATAATACAAGTAATCATGAGAGTTAAACAACTGCACTTTCTGCACATGACATGCAACCATTTCAAGGAGGCTCAGTTGAATTTTCTACTAGAGACAAAAGGAGGTATTTACCATATACTACCAACTAAGGAATTTGGAGTCACAAAAAGAGGTAAAGCATTTTTACAAAATTGTTCATGTACATGCGCTTGGTTTTCAAAATTTTTTGGATGAAGGGGGTGTTTGCTTTGTATTCACACCACATAAAATTTATTATTGATGGCACCAAACCAAACCATCGTCTCATATTTCAGATTTTATAATAGAAAACCATATCTCCACTCTGACTTCACAATAGGTGTAATGGTGATCTAAAAACTCTAATGTTACAGGTACTTAGACTTACCCTACATCTATGGCTCCAAACCCAAACAAGATGATTTTCTATTGAGAATGTCGTAACTCAATCTATCATAGGGAAAGGCTTGTCCGACATCATAATAAAAAAGATAAGAATAAAATAAAATCTACGAATGAAAACAAATAACTAATCCATGAAATGTAAGCACCATCAAGGTGCCCGAATATTACAACCCAAAATAATAATATGATCATCCAAATCATCCAAAAATCAAATGAAACATCAAAGAAAATATCCAAATAGTACAAACCAATCAAAAAACTATGACCACTATAGAGATGGGCACCCCAAACTAAAAACTTGCAGTTACCTCCCGACATAATCATGAAAGCATAAGAAAAGTGTAAAGGGTGACCCCTGTAACCTCATCAAACACTATTATCGCTCTCAGTCTTCACATCATCCCTATCATCCTCAAAGTCAGACCATGCTATTGGTATCCCTCATCACTTTCATCCCTAGGAGATGGAAATCTCTCTTTGGGTTTTAGGACCTTCTATTGGCCCTTCACCTCCTTCCATATTTTGGTGAATAATTTATCTCTTTTTTTCCCTTTTTTTAATCTTAGCATGAGACTTCCTAAGTTTCCTATTCCACTATTCTGGGGATTAGTAGGACCTCTAAAGCATAGAAATGGGGTCCCCCAACTCCTAATGATCTTCCAAAAACTGCTCATAGTCAGTTTGAGCAATATAAAAATAACAAGCGGTAGATAACCCTCCTGGACCTATGGTCTAACTAGACATAAGATCCATGAATGCCCTCATATTAACCGTCATATCCTCAAATGGCCTTGTTGTGGATGGAATGTACAAGTCTATGTTCTCATCCATCAACTTGTCTAAGTCGATCTTCTACTTTTCACTCTTACCAGGTGTGCCTTCACCTCGAATCTTAAGAGGGTAAATGGGGATCTTTGGATGCACCAAAGTTTCTCTAGTGTATTCCTTAACCTTATCTCTCCTACATAGCTCTATGATCAAAGAAGGAAATAAGAGTAAAGCCCCACCTCAATTTTTTAAATGTCTCATGTCTGAGAGCACAAGACGTCAAACATTCACAAAAATATTTTCTTGGATACATACAACCATTCGGGCTTGCACATATGGAACATAAGTCATATTAGTGGTATTCCCATTATGGTGGAAACCCAAGATACCTGTCTACCAAGACACAATATTTCAACTAACCAACTCTCTAGTTTATATCCCTTTTCCTTAAACTTTCATGTCCTTATCTAATAGCCCATATAGGTAATTTATTTGCTCAACCCCAAATTGAACAATCTTCCTATATTTAGCTTCAGAAATCTTAGAACAACACAACACCCTCACTAAGTGTTTATTCACCCGACATATATCCAAGGTAAAGCATTTCCACCTGGTGGCCACTAATCTATCATGAAATGTTGGGAACTCTTTTAATACCTTATCTAAACAAATTCCCACTCTGGAAGTACCTTTTTTTTTAGGATGGTAGCATAGTACAAGGTTTGGCACTATTGGGACATGAAGCGAGTTTGCTTAAAATATCCTATATTTAGCTTCAAAAACCTAAGAACAATACAACAACATTAATTATCAATATTTTTATGTGAAAACTATACTATGTTATTTTATTAAGTTAATGGGATGGTGTATTGGTATGCATTTGGAAAGAAATAGACTTGCAAAATTTTTGTGGTCCGAGTTGAAAACCAGCCTCAGATGCCACAATTGCAGGCCACTAAGCCGTGATCACACTAATACAATCACACTTCTATGACCGCAATCACAGTATTTGAGGCATTGTCGAATCAAATTTCTCAAAACTAAAAAATTCAAATTTCAATGTGAATTTGTGTTCCAAATAGAAAATTTACATTAAGAGAAAGAAACATAGTCCCTAGATACTTAATCACACCCTTAGAACATGGGGAAACTAATATGTAATTCGTTCAAGCATTTAATCCAACACTTGGTGTGCACATACTATTTTGATTAATTTTTAGCAAATTAGGGTTCTAAATACTTCCCCATCAATGTATAAACCAATAACAATAGATAAACACACCAAAAAGTACAATTAAACCAAGCATTTAGCAAGCAAATCATAATTTTAGGACATTCCTAAGAGATTAGTTCTAGGGCTATACACAAATATATAAGAAAGAATTTGAAGCACATACCAGAATGAGAGCTACAGGGGGGATACATATGAACTTTTGGATGCCCAAAACACAATAAAAAATATGTACAATTGAGAGTAATTTGCAAGGAAATGTGGGGGGTAATATGGGTCAATTGTTCATTTAACCTATTCATGACCGCGTGTGCAATAAAAGTTCCATGATCATGGTTGCACGGTAATCTTGATCGCGATAGCACGGATACCGTGATTGTGATAGTTGAGGAAAATTTTTGGTCCTATATTTTCCCCTACTCAGCCCACTACTCAAACTAACCAAACTACCCCTTACTCAATATCATTCAAACACTTTATAGCACCATAATTTCATGGAGTAAGCATAAACAAAAATAAAACCTACCCTAATAATAAAAATTCAAAGGATACAGGTTACTTTTGTGGCATTGGTGGGTTTCCTCCCACCTAGAATCTAATTTATCATCGGCACAATATTTTTTAATCTTTAAGTTCGATCATTGAAGGATCCATCAACAACCCCAATGTCCGCTATATCAATGGCAGACACCACTTATAGTTCCATTGGTTGTTTCTTGGTTTGACACACTCAAAAGGAAACCTTATTATTTTGAACTTGGAACTTTATTTTTCCTTGCTTCATATTAATAATAGCTCTCTCGATTACATTTATGCCCCGAAACCTTGTCCCAAGACATCACACGGTGCTCAAGGCTATAAGTAGCCTTAAGCTTACCCTGTCTACCTTCTACAAAGTTCGAATCTCATAGTAGAGAAAATATTAATATAATATCAAAACTAGAATGCAAAAATTTGTCTAAGCTAACAGAGAATATCTGAATCTAATCTCTCAAAAATACTATACTCAATAGTCTGAACACTCAATGCTGAGTAATCTTAAATCATATCTAGTAGTCTGACAAACTTTTACTACTAATAACTAGAGATTCACTGGGATAAATCCCTATTTTACTCGTACTATCTGAATCATCTATACTAATAAACTGAAAACTGAAAAACTAAGTCCCCAAACTATGAGGACTCACCGACTATTGGGATGTAGATGGAGATGCTCGAAATCACTAATGTTATTGGAATTGAGCACCTGAACCTATATTATGAGACAATATAACACATAGACGTTTATATGGATCAGTACTTTGAGAATGTACTGAGTATATAGGGGTGAATGAATAAGTAAAACAATGTGATAACATCATAATAATATATAAAATAATATAAAACAAATCTAAATGACTCACATAAGCTAGAATATCTTAAAAATATAAATCATAATCAAGAATAGCAAAACATATTACATAAATCTAGTTAGTCGTGACATTAAGTTTCTAAAAGATGTAATGGTATTTTATCTTTAAATCTTATTGTCTAAGGTAGAAATAACTCACTTCTATATCTGAAATTTGAGAATTTGAAATCTCATAGCTAATATCTTTTGTAAAACAATGTCTGAATAAAGTTTTGAGCCCTTTACACTTAGTTTCTAAAAGCTTTTCTATTAGGATTATTCTATTCTAAAATCTGTAGTTTGTAGTCTGTAGGGAAATACTTTTCAAAACTATTTTTCAAGTCTTTACTATTAGGGAGGTTCTCTTAACTGACATAAACCATGTGAGCTATCATGGTGTCTAACATCTAGTTCCCTTATAGGAAAACCTCACGTTGGGGAGAGATATCATACTCTTTCCAAGGAGTATAACCTAATCTAAGTGATCATATTTGTATCTATCATCCATATAGAAATGGGAATAATCTGATAATCTAAACCTACATTGACTCATAGTTCTGGGGCATGAGAACGTACCCACCTCGGTGCCAAATACTACTCCTTTTAACCTGTGTGCTCATTCTGTTGGTAATCCACTTTAAATTTAGTATAATGGTTTATTACAAAAACCAATTGTATAATTTCTAAGTTAAACTGCAATCTGAAACTATAAAATGGGTTTCATATCTAAGGTGAGATCAAAATATCAAATCCTTACCAAAAAATCTAAAAATAATCTAGTCATATGGTACTTATAGCACAATAAGTTTTGAAATAGAAATACTTTATTAGGGCTTAATGACCCATGCATCAAATTTATGTCAAAACATCATAATGTTCATCCTTGATAACATAAATATTGATAAGTCAATCCAAAATCTAGAATTTACTGCAGTACGTATGAATATACGAAGATAGACATGTAATTCAACTTCTAAATCACTTGAAATCTCATAATCAGACAAATATCAACAACGGGTATGATCCCTAATTCGAAACTCATGTATATTCATACAAAATCATGTAAATTTATAATAAAAAACTAGTTTTGGGCATAAAGATGAAATAATATCCTTGTTCATAAACCCCATATATCTTTATTGATGCAATAGATGAGAACACTTGATTTTGGATTCATAATTGAGCTTTTGAAAATGAATTCTTGAAGTTCTTAAATTGGGAATCCTTAATCTTGAATTATCTTAGAAGAAGAATGGAGGAAATTGGATTTCTTGGACAGTAAGTTTTTGAGCTCTAGGGTTTTCGTTGGGAGAGAAGTGGTGAATAATGGACATACAATGCTCAGAATGTGCTTAATCTTGTGTTTTACACGGTTTGGGGCTTGGGAAAAGACCAAACTATCCTTTTAAAATTTAGCTCAAAAAAATGGAAATCCCGATTTGGCCACTCACCAGGATGTGCCACTATTGCAGTCGCTCACTAGAAAATAAACGAGCCCGGTTTTAACATCAACGCAATGCGGTGCTAGCGCATTGGGCAACTGGAAAATAGATGAGTCCCATTTTGGCCATCGCCGCGACGCGCTGAAATTGCATTGCCTCACTGGAAAAAGGATGAGTGGGAACTAGAATTTCACCATGATACGACATAACTGCCATCCTCCATGGAATTTTGACAATTGCAAATCGTCCTTCACCGTGATGCGGTGCTTGTCGAAATGCCATACTGTATTACTAAAAATGCGATAACTTCTCATCCGAGTATCGGATTTAGGGAAAATTGGTATCGTTGGAAAGCTAATTAAATTTTCTACACACTGGAGGGACTAGAACTGGAAAATTCTATATGTATCAAAGGTTATTCACTCTTGAGGCTAACCCTTGACATTCTAGGAGCTAAATTGAGCTAGGAAAAAGTGTGGGGTATTAAATTATCTCCCCCTTGGGAACATTTATTCTTGAATGTGGTTGGCTAAACTGAAAATACTTAGGAATCTGAGGCTATGTACGGACATTGATAACTAAAACAAACTGTATATTTGAATCTTGAACATACTGAATGACTGAGCTAATCCATGAGTGTATGAATTTACATAATGATAACTATATAGCTGAATCTGAGACTGGAAAAGAACTGAATTAAGGAATATTGTTACCTTTGGTTGAATCTAAGTTTATGGAGAAGAGATGAGAATACTTGGTACACATGTCTATAGATATGATGATCAAGAATCACTACTAGAACTTCTTCATATGAGAGGCTATTCTGAATATCTGTACTTTCTAGACAGATTACAATAGCTGAATTGTCCATACATTTCTTTAATAAGGATACATGGAACACTGGATGAACAGATGAAAAATCTATGGGTAGCTCAAGCTCATACACTACCTTCTGAAGAAGACAAAATCTGATAGAGACCTACATAGTGGGGACTAAACATCCCCTTTTTTTCGAATCTCTCCACCCCTTCATACGTGAAACCTTCAAATACACAAGGTCATCAACCTCAAACTCAAGATCTCTTCTTCTTACATCTGCATAAGATTTCAGATGTCTCTGGGCTACTTTTGATCTCTCTCAAATCAACTGAACTTTCTCCATGGCTTCAAATACCATATCTGGCCTAATTAAAGTGGCCTCACCTACTTCGAACCAACCTACTAGAGTTCTACATCTCTGCCTATTAAGAGCCTCAAACGGGGCCATCTGAATACTAGCATTATAACTGTTGTTACATGCTAACTAAATCAATGGAAAATGCTCATTACAACTGCCTCTAAAATTATGAACACATGCCCTCAACATATCCTCTAAGGTCTGAATGGTCATCTCTGCATGACCATCTATCTGTGGATAAAAAGCTGAACTAAGATGAACTTAGGTACCAAGAACATTATGAAATGCTTTCCAAAACTAAAAGGTAAACTAAGTACCCCTATCAGAGATAATGGACAATGGAACTCCATTCAACTGACAAACTCTATGATATACAACTTAGCATAATCTGAAGCTGCGTAGGACGTGTGAACTAGCCAGAAATGAGCAGACTTAGTAATCTATCTACAATAACCCAAATCTAATCATGCTAGCAATGCAAATAGAGTAATCTAGTACAAAGTCCATATTCACTTCTTCCCACTTCCAAGTGGGGATATTAAACTCCTGTAATATACTACCAGGTCTTTGGTGCTCTACCTTAACCTATTTATAAGTTGCACGCTTGGCTACAAATTTTTCTATATCTTTCTTCATACCACTCCACCAATAGATTTTCCGTAAGTCATGATACATATTGGTGGCTCCTAGGTGTATGGAGTAACACACACCATGCGCTTTCGCCATAATCCGCTGCCTCAAATCAACAACACCTGGCACACACAATTTACTCCTATACCTCAACACAACTTCTTCCTCTTGGGTAAAAACCTCTACCTTTATGTCTTAAACTGAACCCTTCAGTTTGACCAAACTAGGATCCCTATCCTATTTTTCTTTCACTTCTAAAACTAGAGAAGATTCAAAACTACTCTAGATCCAAATGTTCCTTTTAACTGAATCAACCAACCTCACACCCAATCTAGCTAACAAGTGAACTTCCCAAACTAACTCCCTCTTATCACCCTCCACATTAGCAACACTGCTCATGGATAATCTATTAAGGGCATCTACCACTACATTGGCCTTACCTGGATAATACAACACACTCATATCATAATCCTTCAACAATTCTAACCACTTTCTCTGCCGAATATTTAACTCCCTCTGAGTGAACACATACTGCAAAATTTTATGATCCATAAATAATTCAACATGCACCCCATAAAGATAGTGCCTCCAAATTTTCAATGCAAATGCAATAACACCTAACTCAAGATCATGGATTAGGTAATTCTTTTTTTGAGGCTTAAGTTTCCTAGAGGTGTAGGCTATGACTTTACCTCTCTACATTAACACACAACCCAAACCAACTCTAGAGGAATCACAGTATACAATGAATCTATTTGTACCATCAGGTAATGCAAAAACTAGGGATGAAGTGAGTCGAGTCTTCAACTCCTGAAAACTCTTCTCACAGGAATCTGACCACTAAAACTTAACCTTCTTCTAAGTTAATCTAGACATAGGAGACATAATAGATGAGAAACGCTCAATGAAACATCTATTATAGCCTGCTAAACCTAAGAAACTTCTAATTTCTGACAGAGAAATAAGTCTACACTAGTTTCTTACTGCTTTCGTCTTTTGGGGATCAACTCTAATACCATCAATAGAAATAATATGACCAAGGAAAGCTACGAACCTTAGTCAAAATTTACACTTGTTGGATTTTGCGAACAACTGGTAATCTCTAAGTATTTGCAACAAAATTCTAAGATGGTCTGTATGATCATCCTCACTATGGGAAATAGACAAGGATATCATTGATAAAGACTATGATAAACATGTCTAAGTACTATTTGAACACACAGTTCATTATGTCCATAAAGGTTGTTGGGGTGTTTGTTAGCCCGAAGGATATGACTAGAAACTCAAAATGACCATAACAAGTTCTGAAAGTTGTCTTTGGAATATCACATTCCCTTACACTAATTTGATGATAGCCGAATCTAAGGTCTATCTTAGAGAAGTAACTTGCACCTTGGAGTTAATTAAATAAACCATCGATTCTAGAAAGAGGACATTTGTTTTTGACTATAACTTTATTTAGCTGATGATAGTCAGTGCACATTTGCAAAAAATATCTGTTTTTTGCACGAATAGGATAGGAGTGCCCCATAGAGAAACACTTGGCCTTATGAATCCTTTATTTAAGAGATATTTGAGTTTTTATTTCAACTCTTTAAGCTCGGAAGGAGTCACATAATATGGAGAAATAGAGATGGGATCATTATCTGGGAGAAGGTCAATACCAAATTCTATTTCCCTATTAGGAGGTACCCCTGGTAAATCTTCGAGAAAGATATCAGAAAACTTGTTAACTACACTGACAGAGTGAACTGTTGTGGTCTGAGACTTAATATATTTGATTCAAATGAGATGATAGATATACCCTTTAGATATCAACTTTCTAGCTTCAAGATAAGATATGAAACAACTCTTAGGAGACACTGAATTACCTTTCCACTCAAAGACTAGCTCGTCTAACTCTATTAGGTATGCTAATATAAAATTATAAAGGACAGTGATAGGACACTTTCTATAGATCTATTTGACAACAACTGAATCACCCACTGGGGTGGAAACCAACAGGGGCTCAGAGATTATTTCAATACCTATTTCAAAATTCACTGCAACTAATGAGGTCACATAAGAGTAACTCGACCCAGGGTCTTACAACACATAAACATCAAGATGAAAGACAGGAAGCATACCAGTAACAATATATCTTTAATCATCATTCTCCTGATAGGATTGTAAAGGATAAAACCAATTTTGGCATTGAATTCCACCGGTACTAGGTGAAGCTCCCTGAGAATGGACTAGGCAACCTAGAGAAACTGGTGCACTAGTAGCCTGAGTCTGGGGATAAATATCCTTGTTTCCCTGCTTATCATACGGATACTCTTTGATTACATGTCCCAAATTACCACAACCATAAAAACCTTTCTATCACAACAAGCACTCACCAGGATTGTTCTTACCATAATTAACACATAAAGGATAACTGGTATTTTCACTCATACAATTCTGAGATCTGGACATAGAAAACTTACCCCCACTACTTCTCCCTAGCTCTGGGAGCGAGATCACTAGCTAGAGATGGTGTTAGTATTGATGAATGATTTTGAAACTATGAATGATTTCCTTCTCCAGACCTAGTCTGTCCATACTCAAACTGCCTAGTCCTAGACTTCTTATTTCCCCTCTTCCTTTCAACTTTTCTACCTCAATCTGCTGAGGTACATATCCCCAATAAGCATGGTAGTCCTACATTCCTTGACTACCAAACTTGATACTTTAGTAACAAACTTACTCATACTTGCCCTAGGATCAACCATCATACTTAGGATGTACTTAGATACCTGTTTTAACTTAAGAAAGTACTTTTTCACTATCATCAAACCCTACCTCAAGTTCATAAACTCCTCTATCTTATCTTCTCTTATTTCATGCAGAAAGAACTTGTCTAGAAATGCATTCTAAAATACTTACCAACTCATAAGAGTTGTATTCTTAACTATGCCATTCTTCCACATAACTACCCAATCATACACTACATCCTTTAATATATAGGATACCAACTCTACATTCTCCTCTTCAGAAACATACATAATCTGGGTGATCTTCTTTACCTCAAATAAAGTTGAGGGTCCTCACCTGTTTTTGACCTAAGGAACTCTGGCAGATTTATTCTCATAAAGTCTCAGATTATGGCTACTGCTAAATCCCTATTTTGCTGAAGGGGGACTGTCTCTTGATGGTTTCCCTAAACAATAGCAGTCACAGCTTAGGCCAGTACCTTAAAGGTAGCTCAAAAATAAGCATGGGATATATTATTGTTTAGAGGCTCAGTAGGCTAGGGTGGTTGGTTATCATTTCTACAAGCATTAGCTTGACGAGGAGGCATATTCAACTATCACATAAAAGCACAAGTTAAAAGCAGATAGAGATACTATAAGCATGATAGATTATGAAAGAAAAAGAAAATTACCAAGGAACGTCCCGTAGCCTCTTTCTCATTAATGTAACGTACTTCACAACCGTGATAAAGAATCTACATAATGAATCTTGTCTAAATCCCTAGGACTCTTTAACCTTAGGCTCTGATACCAAGTTTGTAACAGCAAAATCCAGGTCCTAAGACGTCACACGGTGCTTAAGACTACGAGTAGCCTTAAGCTAACCTTGTCGGCCATCTACTAAGTCTAAATCTCATAATAGAGGAAATATAGATATAATATGAAAACTAGAATACAGACATCTGTCAGAGCTAACTAAGAATATTTTAATATAATCTCTAGAAAATACTAGAATCAATAGTTTGAACAATCAAAAAGGAATAATCTGAAGTCATATCTAGTAGTCTAACAAGCCTCTACTACTAATAACTCGAGAGTCACTGGGATAAACCCCCATCTAACTTGAACTAGCTAAATTATATATACTAATAAACTAAAAACTGATAGACTAATTTCCTGAACTATGACAACTCACTAACTATCAGGATGTAGATGGAGATGGTCGAAATCACTCGCGCTGCTGGAACTGAGCACTTGAACCTACATTATAAGACAATGTAGCACATAGACATATATGTGGATCAGTGCTTTGAGAATGTACTTAGTATATGGGGATGAATGCATAAGTAAAATAATGTCTCAACATTATTATAATTTATAAAACAATGAAAGACAAATGTAAATGACGAGCATAAGTTGGATAACCTAACAATTATAAATTATAATCAAAAATAGTAAAACATATTGCATAAATCTAGTGAGTCATGACATTAGTTTCTAAAAGTTGTATTGATATTCTGTCTTTAAATAATACTGTCTAGTGTAGAAAGGACTCACTTCTATATCTAAAATTTAAGAATCTGAAATATCATAGTTAATATCTTTTGTAAAACAATGTCTGAATAAAGTTGTGAGCCCTTTACACTTAGTTAGTAAAATATTTTCTATTAGAATTATTTTGTTCTAAAATTAATAGTTTGTAGTCTGTAGGGAAATACTTTTAAAAACTATTCTGCAATTCTTTATTGTTAGGGAGGTTCTCGTAATCGAGAAAAACCATATGAGCTATCATGGAGTCCAACGTCTAGTTACCTTATGGGAAAAGCTCATATTGGGGAGAGGTGTCATACTCTTGCCAAGGATTATAACCTTATCTAAGTGATCACATCTTTATATATCATCCATATAGAAACGGGAATAATCTGATAATCTGAACCTATGTTGGCTCATAGTTCTGGGGCATGAGAACTTAACCAACTCGATGCTAAATACTACTCTCTTTAATTTTTATGCTCATTCTGTTGGAAATCGACTTTAAAATCTAGTATAATGGTTTATTACAAAAACCAACTATAAAATTACTAAGTTAACACGTAATCTAAAATTGTAAAGTGGATTTCATATCTAAGCTAATATTAAAAGATCAAATCCTTATCAAAAAATCTAAAAATAATCTAGTCATAGGGTGCTTATCGCATAATATGTCTTGAAATGGCAATAATCTATTAGGTCTTAATGACCCATGCATCAAATTCATGTCAAAACATCATAATTTTCATGCTTGATAATGTAAATATTGATAATTCAATCCAAAATCTAGAATTTACTGCAATACCTATGAAAATATGAAGATAGACATGCAATTCAACTTATAAATCACTTGAAATCCCATAATATTGCAAATAACAACAATGGATATGAACCCTAATTTGAAACTCATGTATATTCATTTAAAATAATATAAATTTGTAATTAAAAACTAGTTTTGGGCACAAGGATGAAAAAATATCCTTGTTCATAAACCCCATATACATTTCTTGACGAAATTGATGAGTACACTTGATTTTGGATTCCAATTTGAGATTTTGAAGATGAATTCTTGAAGTTCTTGAATTTGGTATCCTTAATCTTGAGATATCTTAGAACAAGAATAGAGGAAATAGGATTTCTTGGAGAGTTGGTTTTTGAGCTCTAGGGTTTTCTTTGATAGAGAATTGATGAATAATGGGCATAGAATTAGCTTAATCTTGTGTTTTACACGGTTTGGCGCTTGGGAAAAGATCAAACAACCCTTTTAAAATTTAACTCGGAAAATTAAAAATCTGGATTGGGGCACCCACCGACATGCGTCACTATTGCGGTGGCTCACTGGAAAAGGGACGAGCCCAGTTTTGCCCATCAACATGACACGGGGCTATCGTATTGGGCGACTGGAAATGGGACGTCCTATTTTGCCCATCAGTCCGATGCCTCAGTGAGAAAAAGATGAGTGAGAACTGGAATTTCACCATGATGCAATGTAATTGTGGTGCTCCACTGGATGTTGATAATTGTGGAATCATCCTTCACCGCCATGCGGTGCCGGTCGAAATGCCATACAGTATTACTAAAAATGCCATAACTTCTCAACCGAGTATCGGATTTAGTTGAAATTGGCATCGTTGGAAAGCTAATTAAATTTTCTACTCACTGGAGGATCTAGAACTAGAAAACTCTACATTTATCAAATGTTATTAACTCTTGAATCCAACCCTTGACATTCTAAGAGCTAAATTTAGCTAGGATAAAGTGCAGGGTATTATAGTTACTAAAAAGGGTATTTCAAGAATAATGAGTATTTCTTTGTCAATTTTACAACCAAGGACAACCGAGTCTACTAGAAAAATAAACGATCGACCTTTAACAAGACATCATAAAAACTCCAACTAGCTTCTTGATAGTGTGATCCACCCTCTAAAGCCTTATTATTGTTGTACTAGGATTGAACAAACCAAGTCTTTTATAGATTGCATATGGCATGAGATTAATGCTTGCACCAAGGTCCCATATGGCTTTCTCAAATTTGTGTGTCCCAATAGTTCAAGGAATTGTGATGGCCTCAGATCTTCTTTCTTTTTTGCCATAGCGCTAGTCCTAATAGTGCTAGAACCATGGTCCATTTCAATGATCTAACAATCCACAAGGCATTTCTTAGACATCAATGTATTAATTAGCTTAACATGCCCCAAAATTTCTTCAACGACTTCTAACAATGGGATATTGATTGAAAGATTATGAAGCTTGGTGAGGAACTTCTTAAATTTGACATTTTCTTCCTTTTTCTTGAGTATTTAAGGGAATACAAAAGGGATTTTGATTAGAGACAAGGAATCACATTGCATTTCATCAGCCTCAACTACCTTGGGAGTTCCCTCCTTATCAACTATCTCTTCAATTATCATTGGTTCTTAACCATACCCTTCTTGAGACTTTGGAGCCTCACTATTTAACTCATCCTCATATTTTTTCTTTGTGTTAATTTGATCATCAGGAGACTTTTCTTTGACCCCAACCTTTTGTGCAGAAAGTTCTTTATCACTTTGGGTGATAATTTCTAAGACATGAGCTGCATTGGTAGCTGCGCAAGTAAATCAGTAGAACGTTGATAACCCAGGTCGGGCACCAAATCCTGATGATGAAGATCTGGGTGATGATGAGATACTAAATCCAAGGTGTGCAGATGATTTGGTTGAACCTGTCAACAGAGATCGCCATACTAGAATGCGACCCAGACACAGAGCTATGCAGTTTTCTTTTGATGATGATGATGATGAACTGGATAGGGATGGTCCCACAGGGGCTATTATTCTTCCTTTTTTAGCACAAAAAGCCAATTTCAACATTACTAGCACTATGATGTAGCTGCTGCAACATTCATTGCAAGTCGTTTGACAATCCGAGGGTTGGTCTGAATGCAATTCGTCTGTGCTTATTTACATTGTCTCTATCTAGAAAGGCAACTCTACGGCTGAATGGGCTAACTCCCAACTCTATCACCAATTGGAGGTAACTAAAAGATGCTTTCCTAGAAAGATTCTTTCCGTCGTCCAAGAGATCATAATTGCGAGATGAGATAAGCAATTTCAGATAGCTTCCAACTGAGGCTCTCCACAAGACTTGGGAGAGGTTCAATAAGAAGCTTATGCAGTGCCCATATCATCAGATGACAAATGTCCATTTGATGGTGATATTGTATAGAGCCTTGAATTTAGTGACCAAGCCAGTGGTAGATAATTCTATGGGTGGGTCATTCATGGATCTTATCTTTATTAAGGCATTTGAGATGCTAGATCGTATGACAAAGCAGAGTTGAGCTTGGCATACCAGGGATTCTGAGGTAACAAGCTCTATTATATCTATTAGTATGAAAACAGAACAGAGGTAAAGGGAAAAGGAACGTGACCAAGATATGGCTTACATGAAAATACAGATGGACCTTCTCACTAAGCATTTATTAATAGGGAAGACAAAGAGGGTTAAAGCTATTGCATCATAGGGTAGAGCTGACTCCAATTTCAAAAAGGAAGCGAATTACTTAAACAATCAGGGGGGTTTCTGAGGCAGTGGCCAAGGAAACTATGGTCAAAACTATTATGATCAAAATGGATACAAGTATCGTGACCTTGGAAAAGCGAAAATGATAGTAGTAGTTTGTATATTCCTCCTGCACGTCGTGATGTAACTACGTCTAGTTCTAGGAATATGTCTATGGAGGACATAATGGCCAAGCTATTGAAGGGAGTAGAAGTAACCAACACTGGAGTACTTGAGGTAAAAATTGATTTATCTTTAATCAACCAATTGGTTGACTCACATTCTACGTCGATCAAATAATTGGAGCAACAAATGGGCCAATTGTCAGCAGTACTTAATCAAAGAAAGGCTAGTACGTTACCTAGTGACATAGTCTAAAATCCTAAGAAGGATGGATCGTGCATAAAAATTACCACTAGAAGTGGTAAGGTGCTGGAGAGCTAATCTATGGGTAAGCCGGTAGTTGTTGTGATAGAAGAAGATGCGGATGAAGCTGATATTGATAATTCTATGGAATCTGCAGGATCAGATAGGGTTATTCCAGATATTGTACCTGATTATCAGCAGAATATTATATTTGAACAAAAAAAGGATAAGGAAAAGGAAGTTGTGGTTAAAACTTTGCCAAAACCACCACCTCCCTTTCCTCAAAGACTGAAAAAGAAGACTGACAACACAAAGTTCAGTAGATTTATGTCTATGTTGAAGCAACTGACTATAAATGTGCCTTTGGTTGAGGCATTAGAGCAAATGCCAGGGTATGCCAAATTTATGAAGGAACTTTTGACAAAGAAGAGAGCAGCAATTTATGAATCAGTTGATAATCTTCATCATTGTAGTATGATTGCTACAAGGTCACCAATTCAGAAGAAGGCAGATCCGGGAGCCTTCACTATTCCTTGTACGGTGGGGTCTTTGGATTTTACCAACTCCATATGTGATCTCGGGGCTAGCATTAATTTGATGTCGCTAGCTATTTGTAAATAATTAGGGTTGGGAGATCCTAAACCAACCAACATGCGGCTTGTAATGGTAGATAGGTCGGTAAAATAGCCTATTGTGGTTCTGTATGATGTATTAGTTATGGTGGCTACCTTTATTTTTCCTGCAGATTTTGTTATTTTTTATTGCGAGGTGGACTTTGAAGTTCCCATAATCTTGGGTCGACCTTTCCTCTCAACAAGAAGTGTGCTTATTGATCTATAAAGAAATGAGCTTTTATTCCAGATGAACGATGAAGTGGTGCATTTTAATGTATGCAAATCAATGAAGAAGCCCAAAGAAATGAATGTGCTATCTATAGTTGATATTTATTAAGAGGAAGAGCTAGAATTATCTTTGAAGGAGCAACTTACTGTTAAGCCATTGGCTGCTGTGCTCATGAACTTTGATCGAGAGGATATTGATGAGTACGAAGAAATTATTTGTGGTTTAAGAGGAATGGGGTCATATTCTTATGCCCCAGAGAAGCTGGCTCTTGACCTTAAGAATCACCCTTCACCACCGGCGAAGCTATCCATTGAAGAGCCACCAATGTTAGACTTGAAGGAGCTACCTAGTTATCTGAGGTATATGTTCTTGGGTAGTGGAAATATGCTGCCAGTTATTATTGCTACTGATCTCAGTGAACAATAGGTGGAAGCTCTCATCTCTGTTCTTAAGAGATACAAGAGAGCTATCGGTTAGACTATTGTAGATATCATTGGTATCCCTCCTGGCATATGTATGCATAAGATTCAGTTAGAGGAAGATTGTGTACCTACTATTGAGCATCAGTATTGCCTAAATCCACCTATACAAGAGATAGTGAAGAAAGAAACCATCAAGTGGCTAGATGCAGGGGTGGTGTACCCAATCTCAAATAGTAAATGGGTGAGTCCTGTACAGTGTGTGCCCAAGAAAGGGGGAATGATGGTAGTGGACAACGAGAAGAATGAGCTAATTCCTCTCAAAACTGTCTCAGGTTGGAGGGTGTGTATGGACTACCAAAATCTAAATTCGTGGACACTGAAAGATCACCTTCTAATGCTATTCATAGATCATATGCTTGATTAATTGGCAGGCAGAGGCTGGTACTATTTCTTGGATGGGTATTCTGGGTATAATCAGATCTCTATTGCTCCTGAGGATTAGGAGAAAACGACGTTCACATGCCCATATGGTACATTTCATTTTAAAAGGATGCCCTTTGGATTATGTAATGCACCGGTTACATTCCAGAGGTGCATGATGTTGATTTTCTCTGATATGGTTGAAGACACCTTAGAGGTGTTTATGGATGATTTTTTAGTGGTTGGATATTCCTTTGACTTATGCTTGCTGAATCTAAGTCAAGCATTACAGCAGTGTGAAGAGTTTAACCTGGTCCTTAACTAGGAAAAATGTCACTTCATGGTAAAAGAGGGCACTGTTCTCGGTCATAAAATTTCTGTGAAAGTTATTGAGGGGGATAAGGCTAAAGTTGAGGTTATCGAGAAACTACCTCCCCCATCTCTGTAAAAGTGGTGTGTAGCTTTCTTAGACTTGCAGGATTCTATCGCAGATTTATAAAGGATTTCTCGAACGCTGCAAACCCATTATGCAAACTTCTTGAAAAAAGGCCAAGTTCTCTTTTGATGATGACTGTAGGCAAACATTTGAATGTATTAAGCTGAAGTTAGTGGAGATTCCAGTTATTATTTCTCCCAACTGAACAAAGTCATTTGAACTAACGTGCGATGCTAGCGGGGTGGCGCTTGGACCTGTGTTGGGCCAGAAAAAGGATAAGTTGTTTCATCCAATCTAATATACCAGCAAAGCCCTGAATGGGGCTCAAAAGAACTACATTGTCACTGAATATGAACTTCTGGATGTGGTTTACGCCTTTGAGAAATTCAGGGTGTATTTGCTAGGGACTAAGGTGGTGGTCCACATGGATCATGCAGCTCTATGGTACTTAATGGCTAAGAAAGATGCAAAGCCAAGATTGATCCGGTGGGTATTGTTGCTTCAAGAATTCGACTTTGAGGTAAAGGATCGCAAGGGGTGCGAAAATCAGGTGGCTAATCACTTATCCTGAATTAAATGCGAACAAGTAATCAAGGACAAGTTAGATATTGATGATTCCTTTCCGGATGAAAAGATACTAGCTGCTAAGTTCGAGTAGATTCTATGGTATGCTGATTTTGCAAACTACGTGGTAAGTGAGGTGATGCCAGATAATCTTTCCTTTCACCAAAGAAAAAATTTCCTTCATGATGTTACCCAGTATTTTTGGGATGAGCCCTATCTTTTTCCGCGATGTGCAGATGGTGTTATTAGGCGCTGTGTACCAGATGTGGAGATGTTGAATATTTTGGAAGCATTCCATGCTTCACCTGTTGGTGGTCACCATGTAGGCGACCGCACTACTCAAAAAGTACTGAAGAGTGGCTACTATTGGCCCATACTATTCAGAGATGCATATGAGATTGTTCATAGATGTGATCAATGTCAGAGACAAGGATCAATCTCCAAATGTCATGAGATGCCAATGTCTAAGATGATGGAAGTAGAGTTATTTGATGTATGGGGTATTGACTTTATGGGCCCATTTTTAAACTTGTATGGCGTTGGCTGACAATGAAGGAAAAAGAGTTGTGGCATTTTTGAAAAAGAACATATTCTCCCGATTTAGAGTACCAAGAACAATCACAAGTGATGGGGGATCCCATTTCTATAATAAAGTCTTCAGGGTTGTGCTGGCGAAGTATGGAGTAAAACAACACCGTGTAGCAACTCCTTATCACCCACAAACCAGTGGACAAGTAGAGGTGTCGAATCGCAAGATCAAGGCCATTCTCGCCAAAACTGTGAATGCCAGTATACAAGATTGGTCTCAAAATCTTGATGACGCCTTGTGGGAATATCGAACTGATTTTAAGACACCAATTCGCATGTCACTATATCAGCTAGTTTATAGGAAGGCATGTCATTTGCCAATTGAGTTGGAACATAAGGCCTTGTGGGCTCTAAAAAGGCTGACTATGCATTGGAAGGAAGCAACTGACCTAATATTAGAGCAGATTAACGAGATGGATGAATTCCATCTTAGAGCTTATGAAAGAGCTGACTTGTTCAAAGAAAGGACGAACAAATACCATGACTTGGGGATTACACAGAGAGAATTTACGAAAGTGATTTGGTCCTTCTTTTCAACTCTAGACTGAAGCTATTTTTGGGTAAATTGAATTCTAAATGGTTAGGCCCATTTAAAATTAGCCAAGTCTACTCATCTGGAGTAGTCGAGCTTAAAATTGAAGATGGTAGTGCCTTCAAAGTGAGTGGGAAAAGAATCAAACTTTATATTGGTCCAAAAGACCTAATAAAAAGTGTTGATGTCTTTTACCCTGATGAAGTTTGAGTATTCGAGATACCTTAGTCGTTCCATGATGTTAAATTAGGTGCTAGTGGGAGGAAAGCAAAAACATGTTGTAACCATAAGTAGAGTCTATTCTATGTTTTTGGGAAATTTTGATGTGTTTATGAAGTGTGCAGGACCAGAAAAACTATAAAGAGGATAATTGGGCGCATTTGAGCTACTGGAAAGTTACAACGGTATACTTGACAGACCTCCAAACTACTGACAGACCACCATACTCAACCGTCAAAAATATGTAGGAAAATGCATTCACTGGATAGGGCATGACGGCATAAGTGGCGGACCGTCAAGTATATGGTGGACCGACAAAGAAACCATCAAAAGAGAGATTGCTGACCTATATTCTAGTAAGCAGTGACGGCCAATTTGGTGGACTGTTACGACTGTTGTTGACCATCAATTAACCGTCACACCAAAATAGAAACTCATCGACTCAGCTGAGGGGTGACATTCCCAGTGGTTGTTTATCACACTTATGAAGGACTGTCAATTCGACCATCACTTTAACCCTAATTTTGAATTGGGTTGGGTTAAATCGGTACTCTTTATAAGTGCTTCGTATTTCACCCAGAATAATATTTTAAGAATAAAATTGAGCAGGTACACTCATTTTTACCATCCATGACCTTTGATTTTTCCACTTATCCAAATTTAAAAGAACCTGAACTTAGTTATCCTATCTAAGACTCCTCCACTCCTCCATCACTTTTCTATTTAAGTTAGGTCATTCTTTCCCTATCCCCATCACAAACTAAAGAGTAACAGAAGTGATAGAAGTTGTATGTATTTCAGTCTCTGAAGTCTCAAGAAAGTAGAATACTACAATATCAAGGTTTGAGAATTTACTTCTTTCCTCTTGTTTATTTGAAGAGTAAGGGAATGGATTGTTTCATGATAATTTAATGGTGTTGAGTTTGAATGATTTATACTTAAGTTTGATTTAGTGGATGAAGTCTTGCTTAAAATGTGGTTTTAATACTGTTGCTCAAGCTAAAAATTGATTTGATCTTAAGCTGCACTAAAAATTAGTCGAACCCATAAATGCGCCTGAGGACTAAGGTCTAACGGTCAACATGGCGGACCGTCAACTTTGTGATGGACCACCAAGTTTACCATCTCAAAGGTCAAAGACAATGAGTTTCTGGATTGTATTTGACTGTCAGACTGGTGGACCATCAAGTTTACAATGGACCACCAAGTTGACCGTCCCAAAAGTCAAAAAAATGAAACATACTGGATAAAGCTGACGGGGGATCTGATGGACCATCCCATCACTGGTGGACCCGTCAACTTTCCCGCCAGGCCTCACTGTGAACTATTTTGCCTGTGTTTTACCTCACACTGATTTCTTAATCCATTTTTAGGTGACATAGCTCCTAAAAATATACAAAAAAAGGGAGGAAAATCTTAGCAAGGTAGAAACACATCTGCACCGGCCTATAACACCAGGCAAATAGAAAGAGAAGCCATCATAATCCCCTAGTCTAAGGAGGAGAGTGACAATAGCTTTAGTTTCACTGATTCAAGACCAGATGAAGTGACAGTTGCTTTAACTCAACCATTACCTATAGAAGGTGAAACTGAAATGGCTAATATGGGGAACCAAGAAGAAGTCCCTGAACCTGAAGCGAGAACGTGATAGGATGGAAGGATCCCCAAGTACAAGATGCTATTAGGTGGCAAATTGAGGGAGCACAAAAAGAGCTCTATGATAGGTTAGATCCTACTGCTAGAGGGATCTGGATATCATTCTCTGTAGAACATCAGATTATAGCCATGGAGCTTCATGAATATCCAAAACTGGAACGCCGATTCGATGATTATGGATTGGCATAGATGAGCACACCACTAGGGGAGTACCAACCAAACTGGGTAAGGGAATTCTTTGTAAATTATATTTGTCTAGTAAAATTTAAATGTCCGAAGGGGAATCCAATTTTGAATAGACTAAACAGGTAGTCTGTTCCAGACTGAGGAGTTATTATTGATATCTTGGCCCGAACTATCAATAGAATATTATTTGGTCCAGCATACGAAGCTCTACCTGCTGTCCCTGATTTTGTTTATAGAATGAGAAATGCTTCTAGCTAGAGACATTGGGAAGCATCGTTGATCACTGATGATGGAAATCCGTCATGGTCAACTAACCCCAAAGAACACATTGCAAAATTCACACTTAGTTCCAAGGATAAGTTCTGGTGGGCTGTTGTTCGATTGAGGTTAATGCCAACTAAAGAGGATGGAAACCTGGATAATCATAGGGCTGTGACAGTAGCCAGTTTGATTTCAGGTTTGGACATTAATTTTGGATAGCTAATTGCAGATGAGATGTTTGTGAGGGCATATAAGTAGACTACTTCCATACCTTTTCCAAGTTTGATTACTGTATTATGTAAACAAGCTGGTGTGACGCATTGATAATGAAGTTTCATCCACTCATAAATAGGACATTGAGAAGTCTAGATATGAGTCAAAGTTTGACATTTGAGTGAGCAAGCCTCCAGCACATCAGTCTTAGTCTATACTAGTTCCCGAAGCCACAAAAATGATCAAATGTATGCCTTTACCCATTACCACATATGTTTCTCCTGATTACGTGCCCTAGGGTACATTTGTAGGGTCAGATTCTATGCAGTTTTCTAGTAGAGCAAATTTGACGAAATACAGATTCAACCTGTTAAATTTTGTCAAAGTTGTGAAGAATCAAAAGTTGTTCCAGAAGCAGTTAGAAAAGTTTGCTGGAGATTTCAAACCTTTTATGGATGAAATCGTGGCCAAAGCAGTCAGGTCAATTCAAACTATTCAAGCAAGGATGGATAACATGGAAGCTCGCATTAACAAAAGGCTAGATTCACTTTCTCTTCCTGATCTTGCCAAGCTCATGGCTGAATTTGCGAAGGCAAAGGCTGACATAGATGAGTTAAAGAAGAAATAATTATAATCGCCTGTGTTTGATCTGACTCTGGTGGTAAGTGATGATGATGAGTGTATTCTGGATCTAATAGGTAGACCAATGAAGGATAAAGGCAAGAAAAAATGTATGAACAAGCAGCAAGGAAAGAAAAAAAGGAGAAAGAGAGAAGCAATGTCACCTGAGGAGTTAGACCAGCACAACCTGAAGAGAGCTAAGAAGAAATCAAAAAAGGAAGCTAAAAGGAATAAAAGAGAACAAGAAAATAAAGTGGCAGGAGACTCTACAAGTGCTGCTCCAGAAAGGGGGCAAAGTGCAAGTTCAATTTGGGAAACCATCCCTCAAAATGTCGAGGGTGAAGTTGTGAGTGCTCCTACCACCATAGGGGCCAACATTTTGCAGGTTGAGGATGATAGAGACTCACCATACTTGACAGATGCCTAAGAGGAGTGAGAGGCCACGTAAATATCTCAATTCTCATGTACAATAATTTATTACTTTGTGGAAAATGCATATTTTTCTGTGGGGGGTGGGGTATTTACACCATAGTTGGATGTTGTTGCGGATATTCTGAATCCAATCATGTTCTATCTAGTAGAAGCGGTATGTCAAGGTTGTTTTTATTTTTGCATTTTAATTCTGCAAAGCATAATGTACATACAAGTGTTTAATGTCAATCTATGAATTGGTTCTATTTCAGGACTAAGTTGTAAATATGGAGAATGACTGATGTTGGCATAAGATGTTGAACATGTGTTTGTAATTATTTACATTTTCAGTTAAGCATGTGCAAATAACCATCAGTAATTTTGTATTCAGCATTAGTCTGTAAAAAAGTGCATGAATCATATAATGAATATTCAGAGACTTGTACAGCACGTTTAACTTCGATGCCTATGGGTGTGAGGATTTACTTGTAGTTCTTTCATAGGATAAGACCTAGAACTTGCCCGAGCCATGGATACAGTCTTTTAGTGGAGTCATTAGGATAGGATAATAGGCCACCTTGAAGTTCTAAACCTTCTTACCTAAAAAAGCAACCCGGCCTAAAAGATTATTCCTATTTTAACCCATCTTGTACCTCTAAGAATTAGTTTAACCTCTTGCCCCTATCATTAACACTCCATAAGACTTTAACATTCAGCTCTAAACTTAGACAAATGCTAACATTGCATATTTTAACTTAGACGAAGCATTTAAGTTGAGGGTGGCTAGTGTCAAAAAATAAAAGACCTCAATGGAGTGTGAGCTAGAATCCAATTAGAAATAATTGGTCAGTACCTGTATCAGCATAAGTTGAGGGTGACTGGTTTTTCTATTCAAAATAAAAAAGGAAAAAAATAACATAAGTAGAAGATTGAGGGTGAAAATATGCTAAGGCAAAGAGAGTTAAGTTTTAATGAGTCACTTCACCCGAAAATATACCCCACCTAATACTAAACCTTGTTGTAAACCATGAAAAGACCTGTTTGATCCTAGTGAGTCAACCATGAGGATGTGTCATATCGATAGGGCAAGCCTATAGGTACTTAGGCTATGTTTGAAATTTTTTTTATGAGTGTGAGGGCTGGACAGTGTCCACATCATATAATGAGTGGTGGACTTCTTTGTTGTGAGGGAAATCAAAGTTTTACTCAATTTTCTTTTATCCGTGGGATGTAATATTCATGCTTGTGTGCTGAATTATAAAAAATGTTGGGTATGAATTCTATTGTGTTAAATGCATGAGATTAAGCTCATGAGTGAATGTTAGCATAAGATCATGATTCAATGGTTGGTTGCCTGTCATTTTATTGGTCATGTGCGCAATTTGGTGTTGAGTTGCTTGAGGACAAGCAATGATCTTAAGTTGAGAGTGTTGATGTTCTGGTGTTTTACAGAATTGTATGTTTTCAAGCAACCAAAGTGATACTTAATGAAGGTTTTTAGTGTTTCAGTGAAAGGAGCTAACCACAGAAGAAATCCTAAAAAGGTAGCAAAAAAGGATAATTAACAGTCAAACTGACGGACGGTCAGTTTTATGATAGACCGCTATATATATAGTCAAGCTGAAATAGAACAAGGCCTCCAAAGGAGTTGAGTGACGGACAATATGGTGGACCATCAAACATGTGATGGACTACCAGATGGACCATCAACATTTATCTAGAAACTACTTCTTAGAGGGACTTGGTGACGATCAAGGGGGTGGATCGTCAGACATGGGACGGACCACAAAATTGACCATCAATTCTTATTCGAAACCTATTCTCTAGAGGAACTCCATGATGATCGAAGTGGTGGACCGTCAATCTTGGGGCGGACCACCAGATTCACCGTCAATTCTTATCCAGAAGCTGCCTTCTAAAAGGACTCCACGAAGGTAAAGATGGTGGACCGTCAGTCCATCGACGAATCGCTAGGTTGACCATCAGATGTTATCCAGAAACTGCCAGTCGGATGAATCGAGTGATAGGAAAGATGGTGGACCGTTAGATCTTTGATGATCCATCATATGGACCGTCAAATGGGACGTGATTTTTTTTTAAAAAAATTTTAATTCTTTTTTTAGCCGGGACATATAAATACAAACTTTTAGGGTTAAGAACGGATCTTTTACCTTTTACAAGTTTTGTTTTCATCTATTGAAGCTCTTGGTGTCCAAGTACTTTGGGGAATTTTAGTATCAAACAACTGATCATTAAAGATTCAAGAACTGATTCTAGGGGTTCTTGGTAAGTAAACTTTCCATTTATTTATGAATAATACAAGAATGAATTCTTTATCTTCTATGGAGTGTTGTGGCTAAAGCTCATAACTAGGGTTATGGGATCCTTAATGTGAAATGTATCTATGGGTTGGGAATCAATTTAAGTTCAATAATTGAATAATATTGCATAAACCTTTCTTCAATTTCATGACTTTTCTTGGTTGCAAACTTGAGGAGTAAGCCCTAGAACACCACTTGTCTGAGAGGAAAGTGTTTGTGGGGAAAAAAAGGTGTTTACATGAATTCTAAGGGCCTTAACCTTTATAGTAATAGCTAATGCCCTAATAGGATTAGCTTACATGAGAATTAGGTTGAAAGAATAAGGCATCCTATGAATTTGATAAAATTATAGGATAACTTATCCATTTAGGTTGAGAAACTAATGGATATAGAATAGGATTCAACCTTTCTTGGAATTGAATTTGTTAAGTGAAACTCTTAAATAATTCATAACGCAAATGATGCTGGCATTTTGGTGATCATAACCCTAGTTTGATTAATCTCATAAAGTTATGAAATATGGAGAAAACCATTAGTTGAACTAATCTTGTTACAATTTATCATTTTACAAATTCAAAAAAAAAACCATTTTTCTTAAGAAACTCTGATCAACAATCTAATAATAATTACGACACTTAGTGAGCACAGTATTCCATGTGGGATTCAACACCCAACCGAGTTGGGTTCTATATTTGACAGCTACCGCTTAGACTTTCTACTAAGAGTTGTAATTTGGCCGTATCAATGAGTTCGGTACTCGAGTTGATCTTAGAAGAACTTTTTGCCCCCAGACTGATGACCAGTCGAGCGGACTATCTAGGTTTTGGAGGATATACTCCGTGCATGAGTGATGGATTTTGGTGGCCAGTGGGAGCTGCATTTGGCTTTAGCAGAGTTTGCATATAATTTTAGATACCATTCAAGTATTGATATGGATCCTTTTGAGGCATTGTATAGTAGACGTTGTTGCTCCCCAGTGGGTTGGTTTGATGTTTTATAGGTGACCTCAAGTTACGGATTTGCTTCGTGATTCTTTGGATAGAGTTCAAATCAGTCATGATATACTCAGAGCTGCTCAGTGTAGGCAGAAGTATTAAGCTAATCATAGACTTCGTGCCTTAAGATCTTGTGTTTATGATTATGTTTACCTTTGAGTTTCACCCTTGAAAGGTGTGATTAGGATTGGAAAGAGAGGCAAGCTTATCCCCATTTTTATAGGACCATTTGAGATTATTTAGAATATTGGTGATGTAGCTTATGTGTTGACTTTACCCTCTGATCTATTGGTTGTTTTTCTAGTGTTTCATGTTTCTATGTTTCATTGCTATATTCCTGATGAGTCTCATGTCATTCGTTGGAAGTCAGTTTAGTTAGATGAGTTGTTGTCTTTTGTTGAGGAGCCAATCTTCATTTTTTTGCTAGCAATGTTAGGCGATTGCACTCTAGAATTATCCTTGTGGTTAAGGTTCAATGGCAACATTGACCTATAGATAAGGCTACTTGGGAAGTTGAGTCTGATATTCATAGTTCTTATCCCCAACTCTTTGTTGATTCAGGTCTTTCTTTTGCCTTAGTTCGAGGACGATCTAAATTTTTAGTAGTGGATGATGTAACGACCTAAAAATTGATGAAATACATGATTTTGAGTGATTTAATATGTTACCCATATACATAGTTGCATTAGGGTATTTTTGGGGTGTGCGAGTGATTGGCATGTTTTCTGAAGTATTTTGGTATCATTTATGCGATATTGTAGATTTTGATGGCTTCGAGAGCCTTATTTTAGATTTATGGATATATCTTTTGATCCGTCTGATGGATGGCCAAATAGACTGAGCGAACAACTTCAGAATATCGATTTTAAGCTAGGCAGACCTTTGGTTCAGGTCCCGGTGCACCCGAGTTCATTTCGACCTATTGATCAGAAAGTTGGAAAATTATAAATATGTGTGTGGGACTCACATTTGATCAAAACGACCTCGGATGGAAAATCCAACTTTTTCGGCAGATCCAAAATGTTGATTTTAGGGTGTTAGCATGTTTTCTATAATTTACAGCTTTTAAATCTCTTTTCGATCCTCGATTTGAAAATTTTAGATTTCGGGTTTTGGGGGTCAACTTTGTGAAAATAATAGTTTTTAAAAAATTTGATATCGGCATCGCATCCTGAACATTGAATTTAGTGTAATTACATAATTCATTTGCATATATTCGAATCCAAATGAATTTTGGGCACCCCGTTGAAGATCAAATTGGACTTTTAAAAATGAAAACTGCTACTACAGCAGATTTTCTTCTATATATAGAAGATTTCCCCTATTTTTAGCCTATTTTTCTTATTTTTCATCTTGTCTCTTAAAAGGTAAACCTAAAACAGTGATCTTAAAAGTAAAGTTTGTGAGAGCTTAGGAAGCTTGATTAACACCTATTTCTTGATTTTATTATGGACTTAAGGTAAGAATTCACTATTTTCTTAATAATTTCTTGATTAATTTCTCAAAATTACAAAAATCATAGGGCTTGACTTTAAACCCCAATTTCACTACTTTTCACTTGAATAATATTTTAGTCTTATAATTACTAGTTTTTCATCAAATTAACCCTTAAAACAACTTTGATTTTATATATTAACTCCAATTTTAAAGATTTTACCCAGTGAAGCTCAAAAATGGTTTTTCTTCGATTTGAACCTCATTTTTTACTCGATTTGACTTGGGCTTTCATCTATAAGTTACTAAAAATATGGGGAACACATTTTTAAAGTAAAGTTCTGATTTTTCCCTTCTTTTTTGAAAACCTGTTCCGGGGGTCTGTTTGGACTCCGAACCAAAAGTAATCAATATGGGTGTCGTTAGCTTTGTTTTGACACGTAGATTTCATATTTGGTGTTTTTAGTAGAGTTTGGAATCATTCGTAAGAAGTAAGGTCATGGGTTTGATGTGTAGTAGACTAGTTTCGGCTTTTAAGGTCGGTTATGGCTTAACTCTATCAGACTGGGCTAGGTAATAAATGATGACACAAAATGCATATTAAGGATAGGAACTAATCATGAAAAATGGTTATTTATGTTTTGTGATCATGTGGGTCCTATATGTGATGTAATTGTCTAAATTGAGTTATAATGTGATATGTGTGACCGTGTAGGGTCCATTGTGCTATTAATAGCCTTGAATAAATGTGAATAATTGTATTGTGTCGTTAAGATGCTATAGATGGTGCAATTGGTGTATTGTGATTATATTCATACTTTATTAGCATATGAGATATGTGAAAATTCATTGATGTAACTAAAATAATGAGTGGATTTTGACCTATATAGTTATGGAAATATATCATTGTGGTTGGTTGTGAAAATACTCATTGTGATTGTATGTGAGTATTACATCCTCATATCATACTCATTCATGAAACATTGGTACCACCATGGCATCATCTGAGAAACATTAGTAACACCTTTTTAAAACCCTCCCCAAGGGATGTGTCGGGGAGGAGATATTGTAACACCTTAATAAACCCTTTCTGAGGGATATGCCAAAAAGAAGATATGAGATATGTAGATTATATATGGGTTGACGAACCACCATGGTTCGTGCGTTGGGTGGCTTGCCTCCATAGGTGTATACCGGGATTGTACGATGATCTCGAAGGTTGTGCGGCAACCTCATGCATTATCATCATCATCAACAACAACAAATACATTGCACTTACTTTATTTTGCTTATATTGTATTGTATTGACATTTATGTAATTGTCTTTATCTTCTTTTACTTGTATGTGGTGAACTTGTATAGGTACATGTTCCCTGTTGTTCTTCTTATATGTGATATAATGCATACTTGTATTCTATCTTATTGTAATGTTTTAATATATGTGATGTATTAGAACTGTTACTGCAAGCGGTGTGGGCTACCATATGGGACATTTTTTTATTGTAGGTGACGTTCCCTGAGTGTATATTTTGTATGCTTTATTTACTACTTTTCTTGGTCGGCCTATGATACCTACTGAGTACAAGTGGACCATACTCATGCCTACTGCGCCCTTTCAGTAAAGGTCCTAGATCGAGTGCGCCTCAAGTTGCTTGAATCAGGCAATTGTTTGAGCTTCCAAGGTAGCGGTTGGACATTCATGCATCCGATGTTCACCACTATCTTTCTATAGTAGTTATGTCTTTATTAGTATTCAGAGACATATATTAATTCTTTTTGGTAATTTTTCTAATGTATTTGACTCCTGCATTGTATTGGCAGTTCTTAAACTATTGACACCTGATGTTTCGGCTTTTGATAGAATATTTTTCATCTTTTTCTTGGCAAAATTGCATGCTTTCAAGCAACCAAGGTTGCATTTAATTCTGATTTTTTGTGCTTCAGGGTAATGAGCTAGCTGAAAGAAAAGACTCAGAAAATTAGCAGAAAAACACTTCTGATGGTCAAAATGGTGGACCGTCAGTCTTGTAACAGACCACCAACTCAACTGCTAGGTCCAAACAGAATCCATGACTTCAAAAAACCTAGCGACAACCCATGTGGTGGACCGTCAGTCTTGCGACAGAACACCACTTTGGCCATAAATGCTAAACAAAAATAGGCATCCTAAAATGCTCGGCGGCAGCCAACATGGTAGACCGTCGATCTTCCGACGGACCACCACTTCGGCCATCAGGTCTACACAAAATAGGATTCTTAGGGATCATCAGCGATGGTCAAAATAGTGGACCGTCAGTCTTGCAACGGACCACTAATTTGACCATCAGTTTTATCCAGAAAGTGACTCTCCAGGATCAGCAGTGACAGACCAAATAGAGGACTGTCAGCCTTGCAACGGACCACCACTTTGGCCGTCACTTTGGACGCAGGTTTTTAAGTTAAATTTTAAATCCCTTTTGGCTAGTAACATACAAATACCCAGTTTTAGGTTTTGTTAGGGATCTCTTCCCTTTTACTAGGTTTTTTCCATACTGAATATTCTTTGTTACATAGATTTTCTCTAAGATTAATTAGAGATTTATGGATCTAAATTCCTTTATCATATTTTTAATTGAAGATTGAAGAATAAAAACTGTGACTTTTGTAAGTAAACTTTGAATTAATTTATGAATAACACAATGGTTTCTTCTCTTTCTTTAGTGGAAATGTGTGGCTAAGCTCCCATAACTATGGTTATGGGAGCTTTGAAGTGAAAAGCTAATTTTGGGTTGTGAATCTAGTAGATTCCCATGAGTAATATATATTGCATAAACTCTTCTTCACTTTAATAACTTTTGTTGGTTGCAAACATGAAAAGTGAGCCCAAGAACAACATTTGTTCAAATAGAAAAGTGTTTGTTGGAAAAAGAAAGGGTATACATAAATCTAAAGGCTTTAACCTTTGGATAGAGGGTAGATGCCTTAACCGGGTAAACCTATGTGAGATTATAGTTGAATTAATAGTATGTTCCTTAAGTTTGAAAGAATTAAGGGATAATTTACTCATATAGGTTGAGAAACTAATGGGTAAAAAACAGAATTCAATTACTCTTGCAATAAGAATTGTTTATTGGGAATCCAAAATAGTTCACAACCCTAGCTGCTTAAGCATCTTGGTAACCATAACTCTAGTTTGACTTCTATTATTGAATTACTATTAGCAATATAACCGACAATTGGATTACTTTCTGTAACAAATATTTGAATATAACTGATAAATCAAAATCCCCTCTATTTAAGAACTTTGATCAACAGTCTAGTAATAACCACAATACTTCATGAACACGATATTCCCTGTGGGATTCGATACCCAACCCAGTTGGGTTCTATATTTGATAGCGACCGCTTACACTCTCTAATAAGAGTTGTGATTTGGGTGTATCAAATTTTGGTGTCTTTGCTAGGGAATACGATTGTCAATTAAGTTTGTGTTTGTTAATTGACCTTTGGTCAAGTTTCCTAAATTTTAGTTTGTTTGTTGTTTTTGTTCTATGCAGGGTAGTTATTATGTATACAAAGTATATAGAGATCAGATGCACCATTATTACCAATACATCCAAAACCGTAGTTAATTGGTAGACTGGTAGACCTCCAAGATACTGAGAGACTAGCCTCTCTGGCTAGAGCTCAACTAAATCAATAGAATAACGGCCAAAACATACGCCATCCTAATCCTGATGATGATGATTTGGGAGATAATGATTTGTTAGATCCTGTCAACCCAAGATGTGCAAAGAATATGACTGCACCAGTAAACCTTAATGTAAACAGAAATCGGCCCTTTAGGGCAAGGCAAAAGCGTCAACCAATACAGTTTGATCTGAATGGCGACAAAGATGGAATGGATGGAGTAGGTGAAACTGGGGCTATCATTCCCTTACCTTTAGCACCTAGAGCTAAATTTAATATTACCAGTACGATGATTCAACTCCTTCATCGTAAGGGGTTGTTCGGTGGTCTTCCTGGAGATGATCTAAACATGTATTTGGTGAACTTTGTCACCATTTGCAAGTCATTTGATAATCCAGGAGTGGGTTAGAATTCTATTCACTTGCGTTTGTTTCCATTGTCTCTATTTGGAGAGGCGACACTATGGCTAAATTGACTGACTCCCGACTCTATAACTAATTGGAGGCAGATAAAAGAGGCTTTTATAGAAAGGTTCTTTCCACCCTCTAGGAGGGTACTATTAAGGGATGAAATCAGTAACTTCTAATATCTTCCCACTAAATCTCTTTGTGAGACTTAAGAGAGGTTTAAAAATAAGTTGATGCAATGCCCAAACCATAACATGACCGATATTCACTTGATGGAGACTTTTTATCGGGCTTTGAACTCTATTATGAAGCCAATGATGGATAATGCTGCAGGAGGGTCATTTGTTGACCTTACTTTTCTAGAGACTTCAGAGATGCTTGATCGGATGACAAAATAGAGTAAGCTTGGCATACCAGGAATTCTATAGTGGCAAGCCCTACTGTGTACCAAGCTTCTTTATAGGCCGAACAGTGATTGAAGACGTGATTCAAAAGGAGATTGAGCATGAAGAAATTTATCTAATATAGTCTGAGAAACTAGATAAAGTTATTAATAATACATCATCCAACCATAACCAGGTTGATGAGTTGAAGAAGAGCAAGAGACAGGAGACTGAAGTGGTGGTTACTATGCTCCTAAAAGCACCTCCTCCATTTCTCCATTGGTTGAAAAAGAAGGGCAATGACACAAAGTTAGGAATGTTTATGGCCATGTGTAAGCAGTTGACAATTAATTTTTCATTAGTGGAAGCATTAGAGCAGATGCCCGGGTATGCAAAGTTCATGAATGACCTTGTCACGAAGAAATAGATAGTTAGCTATGAGCCGATGGACAATATCCATCATTATGGTTCTATCTCTAAAAGGTCTTTGGTGCAGAAGAAGGCAAACCTAAGAGCATTTACCATGTCGTGCACTATTAGGCCTCTTGATTTTGCAAAATTTCTATATGATTTGGGAGCTAGTATAAACTTGATGTTGCTTTTTGTGTATAACAAATTGAGTTTGGGGGATCCTACTCCCACAAACATAAAGCTAGTTATGGCGAACAGGTCTGTAAAGAAGCCCGTGGGGATTCCATATGGTGTATTAGTAAAAGAGGCCAGTTTTATATTTCTGGCTGATTTTGTCATTCTTGATTGCGAGGTAGATTTTTAGGTACCTATAATCTTGGGTCGACCTTTTCTCACAACCGGGAGTGTACTTATTGATTTCAGGGAAAATGAGCTACCATTTAGGTTGAATGATGAAGTAGTTTGATTTGATGTATGTCAGTCCATGAAACAACATAAAGACATGAGTGTTTTTTATGTTGTCGATGTTTATTATGAGGAGAAGCAAGAAGTATATATAGAATAAAAATTTACCGTGGAGACTTTAGCTACTGTATTGATGAATTTTGATCATTACGGTATTGAAGATTATGAGGAGACGGTGTGTGCCTTAACTGGCATGGGGTCTTATTCATATGCACCCAAGAAGTTGGATTTGGACTTGAAAATTTGTCCAACTCCTCCTGCTAATACTTCTATTGAAGGGCCACCTACCTTGGAGATGAAAGAGTTTCCCTTTAATTTGAGGTATGTGTTCCTAGGAAGTAGGAATACACTACCTATTATTATTGTTGTTGATTTGGGTGAAAAACAGATAGAAGCTCTTATCTTTGTTCTTAAGAAATATATAAGGGCTATTGGTTAGACAATTTTAGACATCATCGATATCCCTCCTGGTATATGTACACATAAGACTTAGCTAGAGGAGGATTATGTTCTGACTATTGAGCATTAGCGTCGACTAAACCGCCTATGAAAAAGGTAGTGAAGAAAGAAATCATCAAGTGGCTAGATGCATGAGTGCTATACCTAATCTCAGATATTAAGTGGGTGAGTCATGTTCAGTGCATGCCCAAGAAAGGGGGCATGACAGTTGTGGCTAACGAGAAGAAAGAGTTGATACCACTCAGGCCTGTTACTGGGTGGAGAGTGTGTATAGATTATAGAAAACTGAACTCATGGACACTGAAGGACCAATTTCCAATGCCTTTCATGGATCAGATGCTTCATCAGCTAGCGAGAAGGGGTTGGTACTATTTCTTAGATAGGTATTATGGTTACAAAAATATTTCTATTGCTCTTGAAGATCAGGAGAAGACGACATTCACGTGCCCATATGGCACTTTTGTTTTTAAGAATATGCCTTTCTGGTTGTGTAATGCACCTGCCACTTTTCATCGGTGCATGATGTCGATATTCTCTGATATGGCTAAAGACACCTTGGAGGTGTTTATAG
This sequence comes from Capsicum annuum, assembly GCF_002878395.1. Classification (NCBI taxonomy): domain Eukaryota; kingdom Viridiplantae; phylum Streptophyta; class Magnoliopsida; order Solanales; family Solanaceae; genus Capsicum; species Capsicum annuum. The sequence continues at coordinate 89,413 of NW_025830138.1, read as the reverse complement.
ATGATTTCTCAATTGTAGGTAATTATATTTGAGCTCTGCTTGCTGAATCTTAGTCGGGCATTTCAGCGGTGTGAAGAGTTAAACCTTGTCCTTAACTGGGAAAAATACCACTTCATGGTGAAGGAAGGTATTTTTCTCGGCCACAAAATTTCAGCTAAAGGCATTAAAGTAGATAAGGAAAAGGTTGAAGTGATTGAGAAACTACCTCCCCTATCTTAGTTAAAGGGGTCCGTAGCTTTCTAGGTCAAGTAGGGTTTTATTACAGATACATAAAGGAGTTTTTAAAGATTGCAAACCCACTTTGCAAACTTCTAGAGAAGGAGGCTAAGTTCACTTTTGGTGATGACTACAGAAAGGCCTTTGAATGTCTCAAGTTGAAACTGGTGGATGCTCCAATTATTATTGCTCCTAATTGGATGAAGCCGTTCGATATTATGTGTGATGCCAGTGGAGTGGCACTTGGAGTTGTTCTTGGCCAAAATAAAGAAAAGTTATTTCGTTCGATTTATTATGAATGCAAGGCCTTAAATGGGGATCAAAAGAATTATTTTATGATTGAAAAGGAACTTCTAGCAGTAGTATATGATTTTGAGAAGTTTCGAGCATATCTGTTGGGTACCAAGGTAGTGGTGCATACTGACTATGCCTCCTTAAGGTACTTAATGGTAAAGAAGGATGCTAATCCAAGGCTGATATGGTGGGTATTTCTACTTCAAGAATTTAACTTAGAGGTTAAGGATCGAAAGGGATGTGAGAATCAGGTAGCAGATCATCTATTGAGACTCAAATGTGAACAGACAGCCAAGAATAAGTTAGAGATTGATGATTTCTTTCTGGATAAGAAAATATTAGTTACAGTGCTAAAAAAAGTACCTTGGTATGCGGACATTACAAACTATGTGGTGAGTGAAGTAATACCAGAGAATCTTTCATTTTATCAAAGGAAAAAGTTTCTCCATGAGCTATGTGACACATTACTTTTGGGATAAGCTACATCTTTTTCAGTGATGTGCGGATGGTATTATTAGATGGTGCATCCAAAAATAGATATATAGAGTATACTGGAAGTGATTCATGCTTCCCCAGTTGGGGGTCACCATGCAGGTGATCGGACAGCAAGGAAAGTGCTTCAAAGTGGGTACTATTGTCTTTCTTAATTCGAAGATACCTATGAGTTCGTGAAGTGGTGTGACCAATGTCAAAGGCAAGAGTCCATCTCAAGGAACCATGAGATGCCAATGTCTAAAATGCTGGAGGTATAATTGTTTGATGTCTGGGGTATTGATTTCATGGGGCCTGTTGTGAGTTTATTTAGTATGCAGTACATATTAGTTTCCATTGACTACGTGTCAAAATGGGTTGAGGCAGTGGCTATAGCAGATAATGAAGGGAAGAGAGTTATTGTATTCTTGAGGAAAAACATTTTCTCTCTCTTCAGAGTACCACATACCATCATTAGCAATGGAGGATAGCACTTATTCAACAAGATGTTTAGAGCTGCCTTGGCAAAATATTGAGTTAAGCAGCATAAAGTGGCTACACCATACCTCCCGCAAACCAATGGGTAGGTAGAAATCTCTAATTGGGAAATCAAAGCTATCCTTGCTAAGACTATAAATACTAGAAGGAAGGATTGGTCTAGGAAGCTGGACGATGCTTTATGGGAATATCGAACGGCTTTTGAGACACCTATTGACATGTCCCCATACCAATTGGTTTATGGCAAGGCGTGTCATTTGGTGATTGAGCTAGAGCATAAAGTATTGTGGGCACTGAAGTGGCTTAACTTAAATTAGAATGAGGCAGTGAATATGAGACTGGGGCAGCTATATGAGATGGATGAGTTCCATCTTGGAGCTTATGATCGGGCTGATCTGTATAAGGAAAGAATGCAGAAGTACTATAACTGGAGGATTAAAAAACGGGATTTCCAGAAAGGTGACTTGGTACTTCTGTTTAACTCCAGATTCAAACTATTTCCAGGTAAGCTTAAATCTAAATGGTCCAACCCATTTAAAGTAAGTTAAGTCTATTTATCTGGAGTAGTGGAACTTGAAAATAAAGATAGAAGTTTCTTCAAGGTAAATGGGCAGTGTGTGAAACTGTCTATCAATCCAATGGACTCGATAAGGAGTATTGATACGATCTATCTCGATGAAGTATGAGTAATCAAGATAACTGAGTTGTTTCACGATAAAAAATTAGGCGCTGGTGGGAGGCAACCCACAGTGTGTTGTTTTAAAGCATTAGTTAAATTATTTTGTTGTTCATGTGCATTTTTTATGTGTTTTTAAAGTGTGCCAGATTTAAAATGCAGCAAAATAAAGTAGTAATACAATTGGAAAAAGGGTTGAAAATCTGAGCTACTCGAACAAAAGTGACGGCCGAATTAGTGGACCACTAGTCACCTGACGTACCACTATTTCAACCATAGCAAAGAAGCTAAAAAATTCATTCACTAGAGAAAGTTGATGGCCAAAGGGTGGACCACCACACTGACCACCAAAATCATGCTGAGTTTCCCAGGTTCTGGTAAGGTGCAACGGCCAAAGTGGTGGACCATCACAAATTTGGTGGACCGTCGAAATTAAGCTAAAGTGACCATGTTCTGGTAAGGAGCAACGGCCCAAATGGTAGTCCATCGTACTCCCAATGGACCATCGTAGCAGCCATCGTTGTTACCCTAGCACTAGGTCGGGTCGGGTTAAAATTGAGATATATTTAAGTGACCCATATTTGGCTAATTTATTTTAAAGAGGTAAAAGAGCGGTTACATATGTTGTACCCCCTTTTAACTTCTTCAACTAACCAAATTCGGTTGAATTCAAATAATCTAAGGGTATTTGATCTTCCTAGGACTCTCCATCTACTTCTTTTTGCTCTACTTAAGCAAACCCTTTTCTTTTCTTTATCTTTATCTCAAACATTCTTGAAATCAATTATAGAGTTTTAAGTTAAGTTTGTTTTCAGTATTTGCAAGCAAATAAAAGAGAAACTTCTACAAAACCAAGGTATGAGCACCTCCATGTTTTCTTTTTTTGAACAGCTACAACATGAAATGAATAAGTGGTTAGTTGATAAAAGTTCATCTTGTTTTTCTTTTTTTTCTTTAACCGTTTAAGCAGTTGATAAAAATCCCACGCTCTCCTAGTTTGAAGAGGAGAGCGATAGGAGTACAAGCAATACCAGCTCAAGCTCAGATGAGGAAATGGTTGCTACAAATTAACTTGAGCCTATTGAGAGTGAAACTAAGACTGCTAATGTGGGAGAACAAATGGAAGCAACTGATGTGGATACTGAACCTAAGGATATTAACGTTATCAAGCATAAGGATCCTCAAGTTTAAGACGTGATTAGATGGCAGATAGAGGGAGCCTGAGAGAAATTCTATAATGGATTAACACCTACAGTAACAGGGATAAAAAGTCCATTTATGGAGGAACATCAAAATATGACAATAGAGTTACATGAATATCCTGAACTGGAATACCATTTCAACGAGTATAAACTAGTATGGATGAGCAGGACACCAGGATTATATCAACCGAATTTGGTAAGAGAATTATTTTCCAATTATCTAACATTAGTAGAGAAGGACTATCCAAAGGGGTCATCAGATGCAAACTTGCCGAACAGAGAGTCAGTACCTGTCCGAGGAGTAATTATCGATATTTCAGCCCGGACAATCAATAGGATATTGTTTAGGCCAGAGTACGAAGCTCCACCAGTTATGCCTGATCTGGAGTATAGGTTAAGATCTGCATTTACTCAGAGGCCCTAGGTGGCTACTTTGTTGACTAATGATGGTAACCCCTCTTAGGTGACCAATCCATGTGAGCGCATTGTAAAATATTCCATTAGCTTCAAGGCTAAGTTCTGGTGGGCTGTTGTTTATTTAAGGCTGATACCAACAAAAGGTGATGAAAATTTGAATAAACACAGAGCTGTGTTGGAGGCTTGTTTGGTTGCAGGGATACAAATGGACTTCAGCAAAGTTATTGCAGATGAGATGTTTGTGAGGGCATTTAAAATCGCCAGTGCATTGTCATTCCCATGCTTGATCACATAGTTGTGTAGGCAAGCAGGTGTGTCTCTAATTTGTGGGGTTCACAACGTACTCCAGTCTAAACATAGACAAAACAAGGAGAAGTCGAAAGATGACTCAAAATTTGACATGTGTGTTACAAGCCTCCTGCTTACCAGACTCAATTTGCACCAACTCCCGATGCTACCAAAATTCCTGCAGGTATTCCTTTTCCCATCACCACTTATGTGCCACCTGAGTATATCCCTCCAAGTATATTTGCAGGGTTAGGTGCTGCATAGTCTATGGGTGGAGCAGACTTTACTGAATACAAGTTAACACAGGAAAACTTTGCAAAATCGATGAAGCTGCAAAAGAGGTTTCAGAAATAATTTGATAAATAGGCGTCAGAATTCAAGCCTTTTATTGACAAAATTGTAGCTGAGGCAATCTGTCCATTCCAAACTATTTAGGATAAGATGGACAACATATAACACCGCATCAATAAAAGGCTAGATGCATTATCTCTCACTGATCTTGCCAAACTAATAGTTGGATTTGAGCAGGTGAAGATTGATATAGCAAAATTAAAGGGAAGGAAGCCACAACAAACTTTTTTTTACCCAACCTTAGTGAACAGTAATGATTATGAAGGCATTGTAGACCTAATAGGAAGACCTGTGAAAGACAAAGGAAAGTAGCACATGTATGAACGAGCCAGAAGGAAAGCTGAAAGAGAAGAAAAAGAGCATAAATAATATCGGATCAATAGGAACAACATGATCTGAAGAAAGATCGAAAGAAATCAAAGAAAGATAAAGAAAAAATACGAAGATAAAGTAGTAGGAGTATCTACTAGTGCTACCCCAGCAAGGGGGCTAAGTTTAGGCTCAGTCCAAGAGATGATTCCTCCAATCTAGGAGGTTCAGGTTTTGAGTGCCCCTACCACCATAGGGGAAAACATTTCACTAGGTGGGGATGCAGGAGCCTCACCATACTTCCCAGATACCTCAGATAAATAAGAGGAAAAACAAGTATACCCATTCCTTTATACTTTAATTTAACACTTTGAGGATAATGCTTATATTTTTATGTGACGGTGGTGTCCTTATATCATGGGGTGGTGGTGTTTCCAATATTCTAAACCCTACCATGTGTTGTCTAGGAGAATCGGTATATCTAGGATCATGTTAAATTTGCATTTTTCAATTCTAGGTTTAACTTCTGATTCACATTTTTCTTATTTTTAAGTCTTGTAATGTTGTCATTGTTGACCCATGGAATAAAAGTGCTATTTGTGTTAGTATTTTGTTATCAATACGGATGATGAATGATGTTGGAACAAAGACAGACCTATTCCCATATGACTGTTTATTTGTCCCCTAGGATATGTGCTCAACTATTAGTGAATCTGTAGTTGGCATTAACCGATAAATATAAATAACATGTGCAAATCTTAAGAACACTAGATTAAGTATGACTCAATTGCCACTGTGTGTGACTATTTGTATTAGTTCTTACATAGTATATTACCTAAAACTTGCCTGGTTCAATTGATGTGGTTCTGTAGTTGATGAGATGAGAAGGGATGGTAGGTTACCTTATTCTTTTAGTCCTCTTAGCCAAAGTAATTAACCCTACCAAAAATAATTTTCCATTTCTGAACCTTTATTTGAGCCTTTGTTAATTTTTCTTCATCACCAAGAATTCTAGTGAACTCTCTTTCAGATGTTGACTCCTAGATCTGGCCCTGTCCTAGTAATAGGAAATGTTTACCTAAACTTAGGAAAAATATCTAAGTTGAGGGTGGCTATTTTAGGACTGTTAACTGCCTAATGAAAAGTTGGTATAGAATTTGAATTTGAGCATTTGGCCTTGGTCTAGTTAATACAATATGCACCTTGACTTATGGTATCAACCTAAGTTGAGAGTGGATGATATTTTTGTGTGTGTGTATATATATATAATGGGGGTTTAACATGGTAAAGCATGAATGAATGAGAAAAGGGTAAGTGAGCTAGAAAAGACATAACCTTGGTAAGAAGAATTTGAAGGCAAAGAGAGTTAAAGCCTAGTTCTTAGTCTCTTTTGCCTAAAATTCCTTCCTAACCTAGCATGATACCTCATTACTAGCCTAAAAAGAGATGTTTGATCTTGGAACTCGGCTATAAGAGGGGCATTGGATGATAAAGGCAAGCTTATGGGTGCATGTTCTATGTTGGTTACTTTTTTTATGATTGAGATGGTTTTAATTAGTATCCACAAAAAATACTAAGTGGTGGATCTCCTTCTCTATGAGGGCAAATTGAGCCATAATTAATTTGGTTGATCTCTGTAGATTTTTGTTTCCATGTTGTGTAGATGAATTGAATTTGAAATAATGTTGGTTATAGACTCTGACATGTTGAACCATATGATTTGGATGATAAGTGAATGGTTGTGTGAGAATTGGTTCAGTAGTAAATTCCCGTCATTGTATTGTTCATATTTGCAATTTGGTGTTGAGTTGCTTGAGGACAAGCAATTATCTTAAGTTTAGGGTGTGGATGTTCTGGTTTTTAATGGAATATTTTTCATTTTTTTCTTGGGACAATTGCATATTTTCAAGAAACCAAGGTTGTACTTAATGGTGGTTTTTTGTGTGTCAGGGTAAAGATCTAGCTGAAGGAAAAGACTCAAAAAATTAGGAGAAAAACACTTCTGATGGTTAAAATAGTGAACCATCAGTTTTGCGATGGACCACCAACTCAGCCGTCAGATCCAATCAAAATCCATAACTTTAGAAGACCTAGTGACGGCCCATGTGGTGGACCGTAAGTCTTGCGATGGATCACCACTTTGGCCATCTGTACTAAACAGAACCAGGCATCTTGAAATTCTCAGCGACTGCCAATATGGTGGACCGTCGGTCTTACGATGGACCACCACTTCTACCGTCAAGACTATATAGAACTTAACTTTCAAGGATCATCAGTGATGGTCAAAATAGTGGACCGTCAGTCTTGCGATGGACCACCACTTTGGCTGTCAGTCTTATCCAGAAAATGACTCTCCAGGATCAGCAGTGACAAACCAAATGGAGGACCGTCAACCTTGCGATGGACCACCACTTTGGCCGTCACTTTGGATGCGAGATTTTAAGTTTGAATTTTAAATCCCTTTTGGCTGGGAACATACAAATACCCAGTTTTAGGTTTTATTAGGGATCCCTTTTCTTTTACTAGGTTTTTTCCATACTGAATAAACTTTGCTACATAGATTTTCTCTATGATTCATTGGAGATTTGTAGATCTAGATTCCTTTATCATATTTTCTATTAAATATTAAAGAACAATAATTGTGACTTTTGTACGTAAACTTTGAATTAATTTATGAGTAACACAATGGTTTTTCTCTTTCTTGGGTGGAAATGTGTGGCTAAGATCCCATAACCAGGGTTATGGAAGCCTTGATGTGACAATCTAATTTTGGATTTTAAATCTAGTAGATTTCCATGAGTAATTGATATTGCATAAACTCTTCTTCACTTTAATGGCTTTACTAGGTTGCAAACTTGAAAAGTGTGCACAAGAATAATACTTGTTCAATTAGAAAAGTGCTTGTTGGAAAAAAAGGATTTACATAACTCTAAAGGCTTTAACCCTTAGATAGAGGGTAGACGCCTTAACTAGATCAACCTATGTGACATTATAGTTGAATTAATACTATGTTCCTTATATTTGAAAGAATTAAGGGATAAGTTACTCCTTTAGGTTGAGAAACTAATGGGTAAATCATAGAATTCAATTACTCTTGTAATAAGAATTGTTCATTGGGAATCCAAAATAGTTCACAACCCTCACTGCTTAAGGATCTTGATAACCATAACTCTAGTTTGATTTCTCTTATTGAATTAATACTAGCAACATAACCTACAGTTGCATTACTTTCTGTGACAAACATTTGAATATAATTGATAAATCAAAATCCCCCTATATTCTGGAACCTTCGATCAACAGTCTAGGAACAACCACAATACTTAGTGAACACGATATTTCCTATGGGATTTGACACCTAACCCAATTGGGTTCTATATCTGACAGTGACTGTTTACACTCTCTAATGAGAGTTGTAATTTGGGTGTATCAACACCTAGTTTTTGGCATGATTAGTATTTTGGATAGGTTCTTTTCGCATTGTTATGATTACTTATATTGTTCGCTTCATTCTATAAGCCTTACCTTGGGATGTTTCTATGTATTCCTTTTTTTATATCAATTTGGGTGATAGTTTTACTTCTTAAGGTACCTCACGACAAGTGCCATGATGACCTCTATTTTTGGGTCATGACAAATTGGTATTAGAGAAACCAGGTTTCAATTGTCACAATGGTGTAAGAATGAGATGTCCAATAGAGTCTCACAGATCGGTACATAGATATATATATATCTTCGAGAAGCTATAGGATGTCTTTATGAAACTTTCCTTATTTTATTCTTTATCGTGCAAAGCTCTTTGATACCTTGTTTTTTGAGTTGTGTTTTACTCTTTCAGCGCGAATAATGTGGGTTACACTTCATTTTAGTTGAGAGATATTGTGAGAGATTGGTGGATATCATTTGTCTATTGTAGGCCTGTTGATTCTCTAAAGTTTTCATGTGATTAGTTTGTTGATGCCTTTCTAGAGAGATTCCTACCTTACAGTTTGAAGAATCAGATGCAGGACGAGTTTGATTATTTGGAGTAGGGCTCCATAATAGTTGTTGAGTATGAGGCATGCTTCCATGTGATGTCTAGATATTCTTACAATAGTATTTCTACCAAGTCTGAGTAGATTTAAAAGTTTGTAAAGGGTTTGGGTTTCTTCCTTCAGTTGGCTACATCTCAGATGGTTATGATTGGATATTTTTTTAAGTGTATTGTGGATCATGCTAAGATGACAAAGAGTATTATTGGTGCATCTCAGTAAGGCGCAAAGAAGGTGTAATATTTTAGTGCATCTCAGGGAAGTGCTAAGAAGGTGCAACATTTTGGTGAGTTTAGGAGTCAGACCTCTCAAGACAGAGATTTTAGAGGTTCGCATGGATAACATAATAGGCTAGTGCTAGCGGATTTATAGATCTTAGGTGGGGGATTTTCTTCAGTAGTTTAGGATGGTTGTTTGGGCCCATTTGTACATTCTTCTATTGAGACTAGTCATAGAGGTTGCTATGTGTGTGATGAGATTGTCCATATCGCTAAGGACTGTTCTCGCTATCTGGTTAGATCTACTCTTATTTCATCTGTGAGGGGTAGGGGTTTTACCATAGATGCGAGAGGTATGCATGGTAGAGCCCAGGGTGGTGGTTGTGAGGCTAATCAACTAGTTGGTAGTCATGGACAGTGTTATGTTATACCATCTAGACCTGAGGCAGATACTTCTAATGTTGTGATTACAGGTATCTTTCTCACTTGTTTCAGACCTACATCTGTGTTATTTGATCCTGGATTGCATTTTACCTATGCGTTAGGTTATTTTTCCTTGGGTTTTGATTCTGTTAGTAAGCCTCTTGCCATGCCTATTCATGTATCTACCCCGGTAGGTAATTCTTTAATTGTGGATCGGGTGTACCGATCTTGTGTTGTGAATTTTGCCAAGCGTGAAACTTTGGTAGATTTACTTGTATTCGATATGGTTGATTTTGATATGATTTTAGGTATGGATTGGTTGGCTTCTTATCATGATGTCTTAGATTATTTTGATAAGAATATGACTTTAGCTTCGTCGGGTATGCCAAAACTATCTTGGAAGCGTGTACTTTAGTCGGGTCCTAAGTGGATTATATGTTATGTTCAAGATCATAAATTGGTTGAGATGGGATATTTATCTCACTTGGATCATATTTGTAAAACCAGTGTTGTTTTACCTCCTTTCTTAGATTTTGACCTTATTATTCATGAGTTTATAGATGTGTTCCCTACGGACTTGCCTGGTATGCCTTCGGATCTAGATATTGATTTCACTATTGAACTTGAGCAAGGCACCAAGCCTATCATTATTCCTCCTTATAGGATTGCTCCAGTAGAGTTGAAGAAAATGAAGGATCAGTTGTAGGAGTTGTTGGATAAAGGATTTATCCAACCTAATATTTCACCTTAGGGTTCGCCTATTTTGTTTATGAAGAAAAGGGATGGGTCTATCCGGATGTTTATTGATTATCCAAAAATAAATAACATGAAGGTTAAGAATAAGTATCCTTTTCTATTCATTGATGATTTTTTTGATCAACTATAGGGTGCTACCGTATTTTTGAAGATTGATTTATGGTTCAGTTATCACTAGCTAAGAATTAGAGCTTTAGATATTTTAAAGACATCTTTTCATACCCAATATTGTCATTATGAGTTCTTGGTCATGTCCTTTGGGTTGACCAATGCCCCTGCCTATTCATGGTCTTGATAAACTAGGTGTTTTGACCATATCTTAACTCCTTTATTATTGTATTTATAGATGATATCTTGGTGTATTCCAAGAGTGAGGTGAGCATGAGGAGAATTTGCAGATTATGCTTCAAAAATTGAGGGATGAGAAGTTGTATGTTAAGTTCTCTAAGTGTGAGTTTTTGTTTGAGTTGCTTTCTTTCTTGGGTCATATAGTGACTAAGAAAGGTGTTATGTTTGATTTAGCCAAGGTTGTAGTGGTTTGTGATTGAGGTAGACCTACTTCACCCATTGAGATTCAGAGTTTTGTTTGCTTGGCAGGTTATTATCGGCATTTTGTTAAGGGTTTTTCATTATTGCAACTCAATTGACTAAGTTGACCCAGACTAAGAATTTTTTTAGTGGTTTGGTACTTGTGAGGCAAGCTTCTAAAAGCTCAAGGAGTTGTTGACTTTGGCTCATATATTTGCTTTTCCTAAGAGGCGTGGATTTTACCATCTTTTGTGATACTTCAAGTGTTGGGTTAGGTGTTGTGTTGATATAGGAGGGAAAGGTGATTACTTATGTGTATTGTGAGTTGAAGCCTTATGAAAAAAATTACCCTACCAATTATTTGAAGTAATGTGTTGTTATGTTTGCCTTGAAGTTGTGGTGGCACCACTTGTATGGAGGCAGTGGTACCACCACAACTTCAAGGCAAACACAACAACAAATAAATCTCAGATTATCATAGCCTTCTGTACTTCTTCATCCAGCGAAATCTTAATATGAGGCAGTGCCTTTGACTTGAGTTTCTTAAGGATTATGACTTGAATATTCTCTATCATTCGATTAAGGCTAATGTGGTTGCAGATACCTTGAGTTAGAAGTCAACTAGCATGGATAGCTTGGTGTATCTTTAACCCAGTTGAGGCATTTAGCCTTAAAGGTTTAGTCTTTAACTAACCAAATAGTTAGGCTTGATATTTCTTCACTTAGGCGTGTTTTGGCCTGGTAGATGGCTTTACAGGTTACCCATTTTTGAGTGAAAGTGGGAATGAATCATCAGGGACATTGTGACTGGTTTGCCTCTTACATCTCATGGTTCTGACAGTGTTTGGGTCATCATGGATCAATTGACGAAGTCAAATCATTTTATTTTAGTTTAGGTTTCATTTAGTGCAGAGAGGTTGGCTCATATCTATATTTATGAGATTGTTCGTCTACATGGTTTGCTAGTGTCTATTATTTCAGATCGAGGTTCTGTGTTCACATCTCACTTTTGGAGACTTTTTAAGATGAGTTAGGAACTCGAGTTGATCTTAGCATAACATTTTAGCCCAGAGTGATGGCCAGTAAGAGCAAACTATCCAGGTTTTGGAGGATATGCTCCGCACTTGGGTTATGGATTTTAGTGGCTAGTGGGAGTAATATTTGGATTTAACAGAGTTTGCATATAATAATAGATACTATTCCAGTATTGATATAGATCCATTTAAGGCATTGTATAGTATGCATTGTATCCCCTCAGTGGGTTGGTTCAATATTTTAGATGTGAGACCTCGAGGTACAGATTGCTTTGTGAGTCTTTGGATGGTGTCCGGATCATTCAAGATAGACTTTGAGCGGCTTAATGTAGGCAAAATTTCTATGCTGATCATAGACTTCGTGCCTTGAGATCTAGTGTTGGTGATCGTGTTTTTCTTCGAATATCACCCATGGAGGGTGTGGTGAGGTTTGGGAAGAGCGGCAAGCTTAGCCCCATGTTTATCAGACCATTTGAGATTATTTGGACTATTGGTGATATGGCTTATGAGTTGGCTTTGCCTCTGATCTATCAGTTGTTCATCTAGTATTTCATGTTTCTATATTTCGTTGCTATATTTATGATGAGTTTCATGTCATTCATTGGGAGCCAGTTCAGTTAAATGAGTGGTTTTCTTTTGTTGAGGAGTTAATCTTCATTTTTTGGCTAGGGATGTTAGGTGGTTGAACTCTAGAGTTATCCCTGTGGTTAAGGTTCAATGGCGACATCGACCTGTAGATGAGGCTACTTGGGAGGTTGATTCTGATATGCGTAGTTCCTATCCCCAGCTCTTTGTTGATTCATTTATTTCTTTTGCCTTAGTTCGAGGATGAACTAGATTTTTAGTGGAGGATGATGTAACAACCAAAAAATTTGATGAAATATGCGAAATTTGTGATTTTGTGTGATTTAACTTTCTTACCCTTCTCCATAGTTGCATTAGGGTATTTTTGGGGTGTGAGAGTGATTGACATGTTTTCCAATACATTTTGGTATCATTTATTCGATATTGTGTTTTTTGATAGCTTTGAGAACCTAATTTTAGACTTATTGGGATATCTATTGATCCGTGTGATGTATGGCCGAATACACTATGTCAGTAGCTCCGGAATATTGATTTTAGGCTAGGTACACCTTTGATTTGGGTCTGGGTGCACCCGAGCTCATTTTGCCTATTGATCGAAAAGTTGAAAAAATGAAAATATAAGTGTGAGACCCACATTTTATTGAAAAGACCTCAGGTGGAAAATTCAACTTCACCAGTAGATCCGAAATGTCGATTTTAGGATGTTAGCATGTTTGGTATGATTTTACGGCCTATCTCATTTCGATCCTTGATTTGAAAAATTATAATTTAGGATTTTGGGATCAACTTTGTCAAAATGATATTTTTTTGTAAATCTAATATCGTTGACGCATCCGGAATGTCAACTTTAGTAGGGTTACATAGTTTGTTTTCATATATTGGACTCCGTACGAATTTCAGGCACCCCGTCGAAGTTCAAATTGTACTTCTAAAAATAAAAACTGCTACTATAGGAGATTTTCCTCTATTTTTTTCAAATCTTGCTCATTTTTCATCTTGTCTTTTGAGAGTTAAACCTTAAAATAGTGAGGGATCTTAACAGTAAAGTTTGTGAGAGCTTGGAAAGCTAGATTCACACACATTTCTTAGTTTTATTATGAATTTACAGTAAGAATTTATCATTTTCTTAGTAATTTTTTGATAAATTTCTCAAAACCTCAAAAATCTTTGGGCTTGACTTTAAACCTCAACTTCACTCATTTTCACTTAAATAATATTTTTATCTCATAAATACTAGTTTTTATCAATTTAACCCTTAAAACAACTTCGATTCTTGATTTTAACTCAAATTTCAAAGATTTTATCCGGTAAAGCTCAAAAATAGTTTGTTTTATTTGAACCTTATTTTTTACTCAATTTGACTTGAGTTTTCAGCTTAGGTTTCTAAAAATATGAGAAACATATTTTTTCCTTCTTCTTTGGAAACCCATTATGGGGGTCTGTTTTGATCCTGAACCAAAAGTAGTCAATATGGGTGTCGTTGGCTTTGTTTTGATGCGTAGACTTCATATTTTATATTGTTAATAGAGTTCAGGATAGTTCGTGGAAAGTAAGGTCATGGGTTTGAAGTATAGCGGAGGTAGGTTATCGCTTAACTCTTTCAGACTGGCTGGGTAGTAAATGATGATATCAAATGTATGTTAAGGGTGGGAACTAATCATGTAAACAGTTATTATGTGTTTTGCCCGTGTGCGTGTGGGGGCCTATATTTGATGTAATTATCAAAATTGAGTTATTATGTGATATTTGTGACCGTTTGGGGTCCTATGTGATATTAATAGCCTTGAATATATGTGAATAATTTTATAGTGTTGTTAAGATGCTTAATATTGTACCATTGGTGTATTGTGATTGTATTCATACTTTATTGGCATATGAGACATGTGGAAATTCATGAATGAAACTGAAATAATGAGTGAATATTAGCTCACATGGTTATTGAAATATATCATTATGGTTGGTTCTAAAAATACTTATTGTGATTGGTTGTGATCATTACATCCTCATATCATACTCATTCATGAAACATTGGTACCATCGTGGCAACATCTGAGAAACACTGGTAACACCTTTCTAAAACCCTCCCCAAGGGATGTGCCGGAAGGAGATATTGTAACACCTTATAAAATCTTTTATGAGAGATGTGCCGAAAAAGAGATATGAGATATGTGGATTGTATACGTGTTGACAAACCCCCCATGGGTCCTGCATTGAGTGGCTTGCCTCTGTAGGTGTATACAAGGATTGTGCGATGACCCTGGAGGTTGTGCGATGACCTCTACATCATCATCATCATCATCATATACATTACACTTACTTTATTATGTTTATAATGTTTTGTAGTGCCGTTTATGTAATTGTCTTATCTTAGTTTACTTGTATTTGACGATCTTGAATATACATGTTCCCTCTTGTTCTACTTATATGTGATATAATGCATACTTGTATTCGATCTTGTTATGATATTGTAATATATGTGATATATTAAAATTGTTAGTGCAAGAGATGTTGGCTACCATTGTGGGACATTTTCTGATTGCAGGTGACGTGCCCTTACTATATATGTTATATGCTTGATTTCAACTTTGCTTGGTTGTCTTATGATACCTATTAAGTACTAGTAGACCATACTTATGCCTACTGCTCCCTTTCTATGTAGGTCCTAACTCGAGTGAGCCTCAGTTTGCTTGACTCGGGCGATTGTTGGAGCTTCCAAGGTAATGATTTGACATTCATGCGTCCAAAGTTCACTTCTATCTTTCTATAGTAGTTATGTCTTTATTAGTATTTGGAGACATATATTATTCCTTTTTAGTTATTTTCTGATGTATTTGACTCCTGCACCTTATTAGTAGTTCTTAAAGTATTGACACCTGGTTTTGGGCATGATTGGTATTTTGGATAAGTTCTTTCTACATTGTAATGATTACGTATATGGTTTTGCTTCGTTCTAGAAGCCTTACCTTAGGATGTTTCTATCTTTTCCCTTTTTAGTATAAGTTCAAGTGATAGTCTTACTTTTCAAGGTATGACGACAAGTGCCATCATAACCCTCGTTTTTGGGTCGTGACACTTTTGATTTGTGCAAAGATAGTAAGCTTTAATTACTATAAAAAAAATGTCCCAACACTGAACTTTGGGTTGATGTTGGATGTCATCCTGATATGTCAAGAATTACTGTTCTTTTTCAAGATGATATTAGCAAATTCTTTCTAAAAGAAAACTCGATAGTAATATTTGGATTCATATCCCTCCGATCAATGGGGCTCCGGTAATTAACATTGGCAATGCACTTCAAATAATGAGCAATGACAAGTACAAGAGGGTTGAACATCATGTGATTGCTAATGGGAGAAAGAATAGGATTTCAAAGACAATTATCTTGCACCCCAAGCTTACATATGTTGTTGGTCCTTTGAAAAAAGTGCTAGAGAATGGAGAGAAACTAATCTACAAGAAAATTCTTTATGCCGATTACACCAACACCTTCGTCAACAAAGGTTATGATAGGAAGAACAATATTTAATTTTGAAGGATATAGACATTTTTTCACACTATTCTCTGATCTATTTCATTTAGATAGTTGATCTATTTCTCCCTACGAATGTTATAACATTCTTATTATCAAATTATACTAAAAATCAATAAATCTATGATCTTGTACTCAGTTCATCTTGAATTACTTAAGAATTTGTATTGTTGCATTCGAATCATGAGCTAGTATACCTTATTGTTCTAGGGTTATGGATAGTTCATGAATGTTATTGTTATACGGCTAAATAATTATCTTGATTTTATCATGCTGGTATTTTTTTCAATACCACTCTTTAATCATTTTAATATTTATCAACCAATAAAATAATATTTATTGCATCTATAGTAGAGCAAGGTAATGGATATTAAAGACTGGGAATAGGCCTAGACAAAATATGTTCTTAACCCAAATAAAGGGGGTGCAAATTCTCGATTAGGCTAGACATAGCTAATTGCCTCGCTTGGTCATTATACAAGAGATATAAATGCATTTTCATAAATTTTATTCTATCATACATAGAAAATTAGATTAACTAAAACTGGAATACAATTTTTTGACAAAACATAATCATGAGTCAAATTAACCTTATCAACCAACAAACCATATATATAGAGCAATTAGTTTATTCAGAAAATGTCAATAGGATTTATATAATTTCATAAACCTAGAATACTCCCATATCTTTGTTTCAATTTCTGAATTGTTTGCTTGATCTTGTGGAGTTCACAATTTACTTCTTTATTTATTAATATGTTGTAATTGGTTAACCAGAGTACTCATAATCTTGGAAAATCGGTTGAATCATAAATGCATTTCAATTTGAACTAGTTAGTAGATAAATTTGAGTACCTATGGATACAAACCTTTAAATCTTAATGCTCATATTGCTGTAATATATTATTCACAATACATTTACATATACTATCCTAACATCTTCCATCGTTCAAACTCTAAGTAAGAGATTAATAGGATATAACTGCTAATCATGCATTTAGATATAATATATTCTACCAATTGTGATGGTTAAAATCCTAAGTGGAGATTGTTCAGATATATAATATTAGTTAACCATGATATATGTTGTAATTGTCATGTATTTAGATGTCAAGCCCCCATATCAGAGGGATAGATAAGAAGCATATTATCACCTCCTTTACAAATAGTCTATGGCATATACTACGTAATAAATTAGTCACGATCCGAAATTGGGGCCGAGATGGCACCTGTCACACCCTCCATTATAGGTAAATCTATTCCAACACAAATATATTATAGAAGTGAAATAGAAGCAAAAGAAGTAAGGAATGAAATAATCCATAAATGATATAAAAAGAGGTAAAATATCAACACAATATCCCATGTCTACTTGTCCCTAGTACAATTCTTAATACCTAATAAAATGAAATAGTCTGAAGTATCTCAAATGTGAATAAGCATAAGATTAAAAAAATAGATCCAGGTAGCTTTGAGATCCAACAAGTGCTACCTCCATCTCCGAAAAAGACTTCACCATGATTCCCAATCAATGCTCAAATACTCACTCAATACTTGCATGTTGGTGTAGAAAAGAAAAGTAAAGGAGAGTATGAAACTCGTGTACTTAGAAAGTATCTTTTTTTCTTTTTTCATCATGTCACATTCTTTCAAAGAGGGCATTTTCATCACTTTGTAGTTATCATTGGTCCACTTTTACACTCAATTATTTCTTTTTTTTTTTAGATTTAGAATTTCAACATAGTCTATGATATTGTGCTCAAGAAATCTGGGTGCAAGGACTAGGGATTCACCAAAAGAATTAAGACAAAATATGGCTAACAAAATCCTACAAGCTCAAAGGGGTTAACTAGTGATACACTATCTGAGAAGGCTAAGTTTTAAAAAAATATATCAAAGAAAGACTATCATCATATTGTAGATGTAACAACACTTTTTATTTTGCTTTAATAACATACAAGGTAAGTTTTAGACTAAGATGCAAAAATATGGAATATATGCATACATCTTCACCATGGTACAAGTATCAATCAAGATAGATAACTCTACTTCTATGTTATACTATATTATAACAAACTATAAAATAAGAATAAGTTATACACATAGTCACAGCTATGAGCTTAAATCTCAGAAAATCTGCTACTTGTCCACTTGACGAGCCATTAAGTCTGTGATGGACCATCTGTCAGACTACGGGGATAGAGCAGTGTATAATGCCAACTGGCAGTAAGTCAACAACTAAGTTAACGAACCATCAACCTTCTGAATAATTATTACTCAACCCGTAGCACCAAACCAGCAAATGTTGGCGAAGGAACTCAAGTGGAAAAGTAGTTGATGGATTGTCATTTACTTGACACACCATATCAAGAACATGGGACATAAGAAAATTCAAAGATATCTTCGATCGATAAAGGTGATGTTAAGGCGATGAGACATTACTCAACTGAAAGACCATCAACTTAACTGTGGAGCAAAAGACAATCTTTCTCCAAGTTTAATTAGATTTCAAATTTTCATGAACTATAATAGCTACTATAAGGGTTAATTTTATTCATCATCCATTTTAGAGAGAGAATACAAGTGTTTTAATGTTCTTTTATAGAATTCTAGAAATTCACTTATGTTTCAAATACAAATTTAATTCTTGTGATTTCATTTGCATAAGTTTATTATTATCCTATAATTACTATGACTTTGTTTGTTACTAAATCTATGAATGGATAAACTCAACAAGTAGGGTTGTGGGATCCATGCCTAATTAGAATCTATATGGTCAATATGGTATAGATTTGCATTGTGCTTATGCTCATACGTTAATTCTTTCATATTAATTGATTTTTAATGGTTGCAAATATTAGAACTTGCCTTAGGACTAGACTTTCTTGAGAAAGAAGGTAGTTCTAGGAAAAAGAATTAAGAATAAGTATTCAAGATTTCTAACCATTGTCTAATGATTAAATTGTAATAAAATTGACCAACTTGAAAAATTATCGTGTTTCTCATTGAAATCACTTTAGACCAAGAGGATTTTAGTTATCATCATTTGAGTAGGTTGAGAAATACTTAAATGACTTAATGTATCAATAGCTTTGCAAGCATAGCACTAATAAAATCTATTATTGTCAATGAATTAGCTTAATGACACACTTTGATTGAGAAGCATTTCGATAAAATGATGTATCAATAGCTCTACAAGCATAGCACTAAAAGAATCTATAATCGTTAATAACCCATTTGCATTATGACGTCATGGTGAACACAAACCGTGTTCTATATCTTAACTGAATTTATTTTCTAGAAATAAAGTTATTGTTTCTTATTCACAATTGACAATAAAACAACACCACAGTTTACAAAACGACCTTTTATGGAAATTATTGGCTAGTAATTAAATACTACATAAAACTTAGTATTTACCTTATTTCCTGTGGAATTCAACCCCCATGTAGTTGGGTTCTATATTTGATAGGGGCCATTTTATACTTTAACTTAGAGGTATAATTTAAGCATATCACTAATCAAATGGTTAATAAAATCTAGTAGGTATTCTTTTATGTACAATCCATTAACTACTATAACATCCTTGGTTTTAGCTTATTTCATGGTTGATTTTAGCTAAAAAAAAAAGGTGCAAGATATAGAAAAAAGAATAGTTAAAAACCTTAAGCATCAAATCTAATATATGGACACTCTACACAAATGAGGCATCCAATATACAATTTGGAGATTCGCGTGATCTTACTGATCCCTTAAAGTATGTCCCATGACGTGCATTAAAATTGTGCATATGACTAATAATGAAGCCCAAACAAGATGCAGATATGGTCATACAGGAAAAAAATCTTGAGGCAGACGTTCTCATTACTATGTTTTAACAGGTAGGCTAAAGGTTAAGGCATTTGTTGTGGTCATTATAAGTAATATTAAAGTTTTTCATTGAACATATTTAACTATGTTTGATTTAGGATCTACTTGATCTTAAGTGACTACCTACTTTTGTTTATGTCAAGATATGATGGGTGATGCCGTTGTAGCACCTATATGTTCTGTCCTTATACATGATTCATTAATAATGTATCAAGAGTATTAATCTAGTGTGATGACCCTGTTGGGGTATGATACATAGATAGATCTTATTATTCTAGATACAGTAGACTTTGACATGACTTTAGGTATGGATTGACTATCTGTTTTTCATATTGTCTTAGACTATCAAGCGACGACTATTCCCTGGGTGATGTATAGTATTCTTCATTTGGTATGGAAAGGTTAACCTCCAAAAGTCATATCCTTTTTATAGAAAATTATTTTTGATGATCATAAAGTCACCAAATGAATTACTAAGTAATAGATCATATCTAGATGTGGCCCTTAATCCATAGTGGACAAATGTTGCTTGGCTTATTCGGAACATATTTGAGACACTAGTGTTCGTATCCCTTTGCTTGAGCCACTACTAACGGTGAGTAATTATTTAAGGGCCTTTTCAAGAGACCTACTGTCATGACCTGAGACTACCTCTTAGTCATAACACAGTACTTAAAACCACAAGTGATCCCAAGCAAATCATGTACTTGCATGATACTTAAGAAAATGATTTAATATATATATATATATATATATATATATATGTATGTAAATTCTAAATAACTTCATGGAAACATAATCAACATATGATTATTTTTTTAATACATAATTGATCAAAGTTTACAACAATGCAATCTGAGATTTGAAAGAAACTTAAATTACAAATACTGACTCTAGCTGACCATCTATGAAGCCTCTACTATACTGACTATAGGTAGTTGAGACATGCCTTTAACTATCCTAAATCAATACACACAAATAAGAAAAAATATAAGAGCTACAACTGACTTGAGTCTTCAAAATAAGAGAACCCATTACCTACTATTTGAATACGAAGGACTACCTGACCTAATGAGTGGGCATCCTCTGGTACCTACATCATGAAGAAATATATCCACAAACACATAAATGTGGCTAGTATTTTGGAATGTACTAAGTATATGAGATATGTACTAGTCATGAAAATACTTAAAACATGTTTTACAACTGAAGACATAAGCTATTTACTGAAATGAGCATTTAAAACAAGTCTGTATGTCAAAAATTTAAGGCATAGTGAAATTTCTAATTTATGGGCTGAAAATATTTCTTTATACTGGAAAGCGGTAGA
Source organism: Capsicum annuum (assembly GCF_002878395.1). Taxonomy (NCBI): domain Eukaryota; kingdom Viridiplantae; phylum Streptophyta; class Magnoliopsida; order Solanales; family Solanaceae; genus Capsicum; species Capsicum annuum. Next base: position 68,390 of record NW_025830138.1, on the reverse strand, counting down.
AACATAAATACTATATGTAAATCTCAAGTTAAATATGAATAAGTTGCAAAACCGTCCTGAGGATTATGTATAAGTACTGAGCATGAAAGAATGAACATATAAAACAAATGCAAGACCAAGCATAATTATGAACTGAAATGATCTGAATAACTAAATAATTGAATAATTGATAAACTAAACACTTGGTCATTCAAAACTAAACTGATATAATCTAAATATTGAACTAAAACCGTGGGAACAAACTACAACTGACATTCCCCAATCTGAGCTAATCGGGGTCTAACCTAAAACCCTAGTTAGAAGGGTATCAGTACCTTGCCGAGGGTACCAATACTAGCTGTGTGGATCCACTAATTTGTTGTCCCAAAGGACTAGGATTTCACGCCTAAACTGGCGGGTGGCCCCTCAAAGGGTGTCAAGCCTAAACTAATGGGTGACCCTTCATAACCTACGCTGGTTACACAGTTTTGTAACTTGGGGACTGCTACTAACGACTCTGCCTAACTAATGGAGGATTCGTCATCCCAGCATTCACTCGATGCTAACTATTAATCCTAACTGAATAAAACAAAAGCATAAACTAGTACATGCACTGATAACTGACATGCTCAAGTTATGATATTCTAAAAATAACAGTGCATGTGTAATATAAAGAAATTAAAACCATACCAACTAATCATAAAGCGGGAATTTCATAAATAAGGCCCAAAAACTCAATAACTGATAAATGTTCAACAAGAATATGATAATATAATGATACAAATTTGATCTGAACGACTTGTAACTCATAATTCTGAAACATGCATGACTATCTAGGTATTGATCGTTCATAACCTGCCAACACTGAAAATACAGTTAAATATGATAATTTCAAAGAAATGACATGATTGGAAATTTCATGACTGAAACTCACAAATCCAACAATTTCATCAATATAACAAGTTATCATGATTAGGGTACGAAAAAATACATGAAATTATGAGGAAACAGTTGGTCATGGTTAAATTCAAGAATTACATGGAGGAATCATGGAATTTATGCTTTTCATGGAAACCTAGTTTATGGAATTCCTAAAATTCATGAATGGAAATAGTAATTTTGGGCATGAGGATAAAATGAGATCCTTATTAAATACCCACATACCTAGTTTTCTTAACTTCTTGAAAGGGGAACATAGATTTGGTGCCTTCGGAGGTGAATCCTTAGAAGAAACCCTTGCTTGGTGTTCTTTAGAATTTGGGAGGAAAGAGATCGAGTATTTGATGTATTTTGGGTTATGGGATGATAAAATCACATTTATTTCAGTTATAGGACATCTTAGGACGTCAATGACTTGTTTACCCTTGAAAAACTGAAGAGAAACACAGGTTTTAGCATTTTTGAATTTGGGTGTGTGCCATGGTAAAATTGCAGAGCACAAGGTTCATGCCATATATAAATTGCGGACCCTCATTGGTTCCTCACGAAAATGTTCATGACTTTTTTGTTTGGGTATCAGATTAATGCAAAATTGGATATGTTAGAAAGATTACTAAATTATATATAATTTGGTGGGTCTTAAGCTTCAATATTCCATATATTCCAGAAGTTATACACCTTCAAAGTTGAGCCTGATCAGATCGAGTATCATGATTTGGTCGAATCAAAAGTTCTTAACTCCACTTCACTCTAAGTGTTTACTATGAACATTGTTCACCTTGAAAGTACTTTACACACTAGGTAAATGAACATGACACATATATTTTTGTATGAATCATGGTATTAGAGTTTATAACGTAGGAATGACTGTTTGAATTCTAGCCTAAAAATGCGGAGTGTTACATTATCTCCCCTTGGAATCATTTGTCCTCGAATGATAAATAGGAACGTGTTGAGGTTTTAGGAGTATGAAATAAAGTATGTAACTTCACATTAGGAACTATCCTTCAACAAAACACGTATAGGAATCAAAAGAAAAGGGTTTCATGTCATTATCAAGTACATTATGTCAGCATGAATCATGAGGTAACGAGACTAAGGTCGTACAAGGGTTAAAATATACAAAGCCCCTCACCCCATGTGAAAAAATAAAAAATGAACAAAATCTTACACCACAGCATCGCACGCTACCTATAGAGGATTATAACCTCTATGCCATGCCTCTTAGTGAAGAGTGTAGCCTCTTTTACATGGCATTATCGCAGAGGCTCATAGCCTCAGAATCCAAAATAGACCTGAACCTCATCCAAAAATTCCAAAACTCTTTCTAGACACCTTATTAACATACATGAACACATGTTGAGTAAAAAATCTATGTTTCAAACATAGGAAGGCCAAAAGTAAAATGCTTGAAATTTTGAGGGTGTTACAGAATATTTGACTGATAGTTGAAAACTTATCTAGCAACTTGTGGGGTATTACAAAGTCTAAGCTAGAATACTAGGAAAATTGAGATCATGCACTGAAAAATTATGAACTAAATCATGACTAAATATCTTAATCGGAGACATGATGTATGGACTGAACTGAATTTGTAATTTGCATGGATGTGAATAAATTATCTCATGGAATAGCCCTACTCATGAAACTTCGAATAATAAAATTAGATGGAATGATGGAAAACTATAGGAGCTTATCTATCTTATTGTAAACTAATACGGACTAACATATTCTAAAAGCTTATACTCAACTGGAGTATTTCTTCAACACTCTTTGTAAAAAGTTCTAATAACATTTTGTAGAAAAGCATTTTGGGCATGATTTGAATAAGATATTTGAATAAGGAATTGCAAGATGGATACAACTCTATAACATAGACTATATGATTATAAAACATATGATAGGATAGAATTACTAAGCATTAGGCAATGCAACTGCTAATTTTGAAGCTTAGCCACACTTCTCAAATATTTCCACAACTATACTACTTCCCTTATATGGTCATTTGATTCATCTTATAATTCTTTCATGGGTACGTATTGCTACCCCAACTAAAGTCTGATTTGAACTACATACTCTCGCCGTGTTCAAACCTAACTCAAAATCACAAGGTACTATACATAATACCATAATACTATTCTAAACCACATTATTAAATATTCTATGTGCTTTCACAGCACTAATCTAAAAAATACTACTCTTTACGACTTCAACAACAAACTTTAACCTCTTAATAGGAGTTCACTAACACATAATGCATTCATCCACTTTTATACCAACATAACATTTAAGCCTACCAATATAACTGCATATGAACTTATAGGTAATCAATCCACCTAGGATATTTTTCCATACTATCTAATACCACTATCAAAAACAAATTTCTTCCATTATTACCAAGGAAACACACCTATAATTTTCAAATAACTATGACATATACCAGAAGCTTTACTGCAATATTCCTTCACACTTATATCCTTAGATAAAACAAGCATACAACAAACTTTTCTTAATAAGGAACATTTACTCTCTCCCATCTAAAATATTATTCATCACCACTATCATTTAGTAAGGAGAGGTAATTGAAAGGCTAGAACATGAGGACCTAAAGCATCAAAGTATACTATGCATAACTTTGACACTTAACTGAGACCTGAGGAATAGAGTATCAACGGTAAGGAGTCATTAAAGAGGTCTACTCTGAGGACATACACAACATAGTGTGAATTTTCAATGGTACTAAGGGTGCACCATGAGTTATGGGAACTAAGCATACTATAAAGTATGAGTACATGAGTCATGAGCTACATGACCTGAGTTTTGAGTTCATAATTTCATGGAGTATGTTTCATACTTTTGAGTGAACTGGAACTCCTTATACTAGGAACTGGGAACATATATGATTCGTTATGAAGTATATGAAGATAAGCTATGATCATAGAGCTCACTTGTAAGGAATAAGTAGATTTCATAAGAATTGAAGAACAAAAGAAATTAAAACAAGATACGAATAAGTCAGATACCTTTCTCCCCTACTATTGTTATAGAACTCACTAGTATCACTACTAAAATCTAAAAACCTAACTTGATTCCTTGTTCTATCATCTACCCCTTAGATTTAAGCCATCATTCAAAATCTACAGACCCTTTTAATAGACTCTAAACTGAACTTCAACCACTCTACTCTAGAATCTGAGATATAATAATGCACATAAATAATAATCTCACCCTTAAAGAATATATCTTATAGTGTAAAATGCGCTGCTAGTATTTCTTTCTGAGATAGAACTCTTAAAATTCTATAGACCTAATAGTTATCATCTAATAACTTTAACACTGTTTAACTTAGAATCTTTAGGAGTATCAGCATACCATGAGTTCACACCATCTAGAATTTCAAAATCTTCTTTCTATTAGCTTAATCATCCACAATTTAAATGTAGATTCTATCACTTAACATGGATATCCCAAAATTTGTAATGAAATATACTAACTTAGTACTACTAGATAGGAATCATGAAACACTAATCCATACAAAATTTTATGAATATGTTCAACCTTATCAAGCTCCTCTATCATTGTGGTCACTGCCTAATCACTATCCCGACTAAAGTATTAACATACTCTAAGTTTCCATTAACTATGAAATCTTTTAAAATTGCTATTAAAAAAACTACACAACACCTTTCTGGCTTCATGAATACATAAGCTACAAAATTCAGATAAGCACTGTCCCTACTTTACTGCTGCAAAACTTTTGGGTTCAGGCTTCTAACTTTAGATCTTATGCTATCAGAGGATTCTAAGATGGCATCTGAGGGAACATATGACTCTGTCTCAATGCACGATTTGCATAAATAAAAACAAACTCTTTCAAACTTTGAAACTTAAAGGACTTGATGGTATCCTTTTCAATCTACATGTAATCCCATAACTATCTATGGGGACAATTTGAGAAACTAAATCAGTAGAAATTTAAACTTGACTATTTCTATTACCTCAAAAATAAGGCAGAGTTGGCATGAATAAAGCAATGTCCGAATCTATATTAGTTTCTTAGGCAACATCTCTACTGCATAATCTTTTGATATAAAAGAAGGGAAACATTTCTTAAATGCCCTGTAACCTCTCAAAGAAAAGTATAGATATCTTTGTACTATTTTGTAAGACTATACTAGACATGGCTTTATAGACACCCTAGGATACTTGAACCTTGTGCTCTAATACCAATTATGTCATGACCCAAGACTATCCCAAGTCATAATATGATTCTTATAACAATAAGTGATCCCAAGCTAATTTACGTACTGCCATGATACTTGAGCAACTAATTTATCATATATATATAACTGAGTCTGAATATGACTTGGAACATGATTAAATAACTGAGTCTGATCCATGATACTTGAACTGAACTGATTTTGTGAATGCATGAAATGACATTAGAATATTTGTTTAGATGTAATAGAGAATGAAAAAGAGTCTATATAAGAAAAATTATTACCTTAAGATTTGCCTAAATTTGCAGAGAAAAGATGAGGGTATTTGGCTCATATATCTACTTTTGCTTCCCAAGTAGCTCTCTCAACAGATTGATTACTCCTCAAACTATGAACTTAATGGTCAAGGACATCAACTAGGATATCCTTATAGGAGAGACTATCTTACATATCCACATTATCTAAAGGCATAGCTGAAGATGGATCACCTATACACTTCTTTAATAAGGATACATAAAATATTGGATGCACTGATACTAACTCTGTCGGCAACTCTAACAGATAAGCTACCTTTCCAAAATATCTCAAGAGTATATAAGGACCAATATAATGGGAATTGAGTTTCCCCTACTTGCCAAATCTCTTCACTCCTTTCATAGAAAAAATTTTCAAATAAACTAAATCACCAACATCAAACTCAAGATCTCTTCTTCTCACATCTACATTAGATTTCGGACAACTTTGGGTTATCTTCAGCCTCTCTCAAATTAACTAAACTTTCTCCATTGCCTCAAACACTAAATATGGCCCTATCAAAGAAGTCTTACCTACTTTAAACCAACTGATAGGAGATCTACATCTCATTTCATAGAGAGCCTCAAATAGAGTCTTCTGAGTATTGGAGTGATAGTTGTTGTTATAGGAAAACTAAATCAAAGGTAAGTTGTCATCCTAACTACCTTTAAAGTCAATAACTCAAGCCCTCAACATATCTTTTAAGGTCTGAATAGTGCATTCTGCTTGACCATCTGTCTGAGGATGAAATGATGTACTGAGTTGAATTTTGGTACCATGACCTGCAACGCCCCAAATCTGGTACTTGAAACATCACATGGTGCTCATTAACCCAAATGACCACAAGCCAACTCATGACTGATATCTGTAACTGGGCACTACATAATATACCGTACAAATATGAAAAAGGGTTAAAAGGCCATAAGGTTGAAAAATCTAATAAAACATAACACCTGAATAATATGGTATCACAATACCGAAACTAAAATAATTGTCTGAACATGCTATAGTCTGGAAGCCTCTAAACTATCTAAAAACTATGGAGTTGACATATCCCCAACTAACTCCAAACTACTAAAATAATAAAGTTATAAAATAATTATGCTATCCTCAAAAAATGAGGACTCACTGCTAGTCTCACTACTGAATGTTGATCTACTAAGGATGCTCTAGAGCTCGTGCTTCTGAACCTATGGTATAAAACACCATAGCGTAAAAGAAAAGTATGCCTCAGTACAATTGAATATACTGGTATGCAAGTGAGGTAGGTTGAATACAAGGGTTCATATACATGAATAATACTGGTTGACTGAGTAACATGAATGTGGGAATACATATATAAATACATAACTGTAAATGAGATTGTGAAAACACTGATTGTACTGAGTCTGAATAATGATAACATCAGTTTTTGTATAACTGATATACTATTATCTGAATGATGGTGTTTGATAGTCCTGTTTCTGATGGAACTAGTTGAGTTCCGTACTGAGCTGGGTGACTGTATCTGACAGGCCTAAATTCTATAGAACTATCTGAGTTCTATTACTGAGACTAAGACAGAAATTATAATTGTAGGAAGTAGTCATCTAACCAACATGGCCCAAATAAGATTATATAATTGAGTTGGAGTCTAATCTGTAACCCCAATTAGAATGGTGTCAATGCCGCTCCACTGGTAAGGACAAACTGTGAGTAATCCCTCATCTAATAGGTACTCTAAGGAGAATGGTGTGACCCTCATATAACAGGTTAATCCATCTCATCTACCCTCAACTAGAAGGTTTGATTTCTCAACCTACGCTGGCTACATAGTTCTGGAGCGCAAGGATTACTTCTAAGAATCACACCCTCTAATAATAAGTGAGTTCCCATCCTTGGGCTCACTCCGTGCTGAATCGTACTCCCATCTAAATAGATACTGAACATGATTAAATGATCTGAACTGGTCTGCATTTATTGAATTTCATTGACTGACGAAACACTACTGAGATTACTGAATTTCTGAGATTTTTAAGATTACTAAGTTTACTAATTTTTTCTGAGTCACATGACTGAATGAGTTCTATGAATCATGGCTTGACTGGGAGTATCTGGAAAACATGACACTGGCTCTAGGCACACAGCTGAATTTTGGGTACAAGTACCCCCAAGACTCAATAGCATGAAACTGACAAGACATGACACTTCTTGACACATGACCATAGTCAACAATTGATAGTACAATCATTGGGGATTTTCATGAAGTATTCACATGCTATAAGCTTACACATGAATAGGAATGCATGTAAACATATCATAATTTCATATGCCTAATCTCATTAGCATTACTTCAATCCATTATAAATCATAACAATAATGTGGGAGTCATATCAAACATAAGGGAGAAACATGGATTCATCAATTTTGGTCACAAATGAGTCATAAGGCATAATTCCTATTCTCTTAGCCATTTTATCAAATACCTTGCATGCATATCTTTAGGCTTAGGCATGAATATTGAAATAATACTTCATGGAAACATTTTACACTTCCAATTCAAGAATTTCAACCACATATTCTCATGATAGTCATTAAAGACTTCAACTTGGAAATCAAACAACAACATAAACATTGATATAATTCAATTCATACAATGGAATCCAAAGTTTATATTTCAAATAGGGTTTCTTGAGCTTCATGGGTAAAAGGAACCCATGAATCAATACTTGACATACCTGGGTTGATAATTTAATGAAGATTAGTGGAGGAAAGCTTGAATTCTTGATTTGAAATTAAACACCTAGGGTTTCTTGTTCTTGGGGATTGATCTTTGAGAGAATCCCAAATTTGGTGTTATAGATGAATCATGAAGTTATGAGCTCTGGTCTAGTATTATTAGGGGTTAAAATAAGAGGAAAAAGACCCAAATACCCTTTTAAAATTGACTTAAAATTGTTGATCGAAAGTGATGAAAGTTTGGGTGATAGTCCATCACTGGCTCGACGGTCCGTCGATCCTGACCGTCGTACTTAGCTAGAACCTGAACTTTCCACCTCATCTATGATGGTTTGGGCGATAGTCTATTGCTAGCTCAATGGTTCATCAGTCCTGGCCATCACACTTGACCAGAAGTCAGGCTTACTACCTTAGTCACGACGACTTGGGTGACGGTCCATTGCTAGCTCGACGATCCATTGGCCTGACCATAGTTTCTAGGCAGTTCCAATAGTTCTCTGTAAAACATCCATAACTTTTTACTCTGATACCAAATTTGTATGATGTTGGTATTGTTGGAAATCTAATTCAATTTCCCATATGATAAAAAGTCAAAATTGAGGAAATTATATCTGATTTAAACATTAATAATTTAGGAAGTCATCACTAACTCTTCTAGATACTAGAATTGACTTAAAGAAAGTTTGGGGTATTACATGACCTTTCTAAAAAGCTTTCCAAAAGTAATAGGTAAAATTAATACCTCTATCTGAAATGATAGATAATGGAATCCTATACAACTTAACTAACTCTCTAAGATAGTGTCTAGCATAATCCTCAGCTTAATACGAAGTATGAAATTGCAAGAAATAAGTTGATTTGGTCATTCTATCCATAATGACCTACATCAAATCATGCTTATGATGCATACGAGGCAACCCTATCAGAAAATCCTTGTTCACCACTTTCCACTTATAAGTGGGGATACTAAACTCTTGCAATGTACCACTAGGCCTTTGGTGCTCAACCTTTCCCTGCTGACAGTTCAAACACTTAGCTACAAACTCTACAATATCCTTCTTCATGCCCTTCCATCAATAGATTTCTCACAAATCACGGTAAATCTTAGTCTTTTTGGGATGAATAGAATATCGTGCACATATGGAACACATAGCCTATCCTGACAATGAAGCATCTTCATGCCCTTCTATCAATAGATTTCTCATAAATCACGGTAAATCTTAGTGGTTTTGGGATGAATAGAATACCGTGCACATATGGAACACATAGCCTGTCCTGACAACAAAGCACACCATCTTCCCTTGAGAGAAAAACCTTACTTTCTAATCTCCAATTGCTTTCTTCAACTTAACTAAACTAGGATCCCTATCTTGTTTTTCTTTCACTTCGATAACTAATAATGATTCCGAACCATTCTGAACCTATATACTCCCTTCAGCTGAATCAAATAATCGAACACCTAATCTAGAAAGCTGATGAACCTCATGGACTAACTTATTTTTATCTCCCTCAACATGTGCAACACTACCTATAGATAGCCTACTAAGGGTATCAGCCACTACATTGTCCTTGCTCGGATGATACAATGCACTCATATCCTAATCTTTTTGCAACTCAAGCCATGGTCTCTAATGAAGATTCAGATCATTCTATGTGAACATATGTTATAAACTCTTGTGATCTGTGAACATATCAATATGAACCCAATAAAGATAATGCCTCCAAATCTTTAAGGTGAAGACAACAACTACCAACTCAAGATCATGGGTTGGATAATTCTTCTCATGGGTTTTAAGATGCCTATAGGAATAGGCTAGAACCTTACCTCTCTACATTAACATATAGCCAAGACCAACTCTGAAAGTATCACAGTAAACTATAAATCCATCTGAATCATCTGGTAAAGTCAAGAATGGGGAAGAAGTGAGTCAAGTCTTCAAG
>NW_025830138.1:38853-55299 GCF_002878395.1 Capsicum annuum | reverse complement strand
GAAACATGATCACTATCTTTTTCTTCAACCGAGCACTACAAATTAAATGAGTTCATGAAAAATTCAAAACCCCTGACACTAGTCTGTGAAATCTCTAACAATTGAAAATGAAATCTATTAGAAATCTGGGACAAGGCCCCCAGTCATACCATGAATCAAAATAAAATAACAATTACAAGTTCTAATCCAGGCCTCCAAAAGTAAGGGAGGCTCACTATCTACAAACTTCTGACAAGTTAATCTACTGCTTAACGGGACCCTGGAATTTATGTCTCAGGTCCTAAAATATAGGGGTCAATATAGATGTGCTAGTACGCAGAGCAATCCGAAATAATATATTTTTATATAACATAAGTGAGAGCAATTTAAAACCAGTTTTATATAAGATATATAAAAATCACATGGGCATATTTAAAAGACTTTGAACAACGATCTGAAATTCATGACTCACTCTTTATTTTACTTTTGACCTAGATGGTACAACCTACAATCTATAATTCCATAGGCTATATGGAATCCGCCCATGAATCGGCGGCCAAGCCCCCAATCCAAGTTTACCGCAAGGATTGGAGTAGCTATAAGGAGGAGAACACGCAGGATCACAAAGCAGGGTGTCAAATTCCCCATCCAAGTCAATATGTCATGGTTGGGCACAATATCAAAAAGCAGGGCTCCTAACCATAGTCCAGAATTGGACGACATAATACAAGGTACACAAGATAACATAGCAGGGTACCAAAGTCCCGTGTCGGCAAATCACAGTTTCCAGCATAGAGTCTCCTGACTCGTGCTTTCTTCAGATAACTATCTAACTCTCTTTAAGCCTAATTTTTAGCCTTCTAAAAACATAATTCATGCTTAATAACAAATCTTTCTCATTCAGTTAAGGGAGCATCATAATAGGGTATTGTCATACCCAGACTTGCACTCATTCATATTATATCAATTTCACAGTCCTTTTTATTCAAACATGTACAATTACCACTGTGAGATTTACCCAGTCACACCAGAGTTATCATTATCAAAATTGCATGAAACTCATTCAAACACACTATTTTTACGAATCTTTAAAACATAGTGGCCATTACATTTATTCTACTCATGCTTAATGATTAAGGAGATATTTAAAACTCAAGAGTTTCTCATCATTCATAAATCAGCCCCTGACATTGGTTCTTCATTAATTTCATGATAAAAAGAGGGTCTCTTAATTCATGCTCTCAAAAACAATTCATAATTTATGTCATGCAAGGTTCATAAATTTAGTTATGGGGAGTGGAATTCCACAAGTTACATTTAGTAAGCCATCTTTCGATTTCAAATCATAAAAGCACGAGATTTATAAATCAAACTTATAGAAAACCCCATAATAATTTCATAATTCCATTGAATTGATTTCATAATGTATGCTCTTAAAAACAATTTACCAAAACTCATAGTATATACGTGCATATACATCTTTAAGGCTTGTAGAAATCATAAAAAATATACCCAGATAGTTTAGGATAGCCCCACATACCATAGATTATAAGATTTGAAAGATGGAACCTGGATCTTGATCCATTTCGTGGAACTCTTGATCTTAGGGATGAGTTCTTGATCTTTGGAGATGATTTAGCGTTTTGATTTGAGAGAAAAATTGAATTATAGAGTGTACTATGGTTTTTAGGGTGCAAATCTTATGTTATGGATGGATTTTGGGTGAGGGAAAGTGACAAAAATGCCCTTATACCCATTATAAAATGATTTAACGAGTGAAACAGTTCCGTAACGCGTTGGCTGATGCATTGCATCGACATCACGTCGGCTTACTGCCTCACACGAAAAATGTCATAACTTTTCATTCGGCTGTCGTATTTTGGCAAAATTGGTATCGTTGGAAAGCTAATTCAATTATCTACAATTTGGTGGGTCTTGAGCTGCCAAATTCTATATGTATCAAAAGTTATACACATTCAAAGTAGAACCTTGTAGAATTAAATATCCAATTTTGGATGAATGAAAGGTTCTTAGCTCAACTTTGCTTTAGGACATTTCTATGAACATTTTTCACCTCATAATCACTTAATATACTAGGTGAAAGATCATGACACATGAATCTAAACATAAACCATGTAATTAGAGCTTACATACGTAGGAACGACAATTCAATTTCTAGCTTGAAAATGCGGGGCGTTACATTATCTCCCCCTTGGGATCATATGTCCCTGAATGATAGGTAGGGACTTTTGAGGATTTAAAAGTGTAGAATAAAGAATAAAAACCTTTCATTGAACATGTTTCCTTAACAAAATATGCAAAGGCATCAATCGAGCTTCATGATAACCCCTAGTGAAACGTGAAAGCACGAACCATGAGATAATGAGACTTTACATAGGGATGATCTTGCACATGAGCTCTATGAACCATAATCATCACAACATAAGGCATGAGTCAATTTAGTGATCATAGATCTGATTTATATTAATACTAATCATGAAATAAGATTTCGCGGAAGATAGGATTAGAAGCATTCTTCACTTCTCATGATATAATGAATAGACTTAGCTTAAAGACATTACTCAACTATGCCCCAACATTAAATAACATACTCCGTTCTTTCCATCATACAATTCTCCCATCACACATCTAACTACAAGAGTTTGAGTTTCACTACAAAGTGCTTTTATGTTGAAGCCTAACTCAGAGTAACAAGGTGATAACAGAAGCTACAGAACCCTGTACCTTACATTCCTTTAAGAATATTTCTTCACCTTATCACTACCATCAAACACACTCGAGATTTAATTTAGAGAGTACTAACCAAATATCACATAGATTTGTATTTTCAGCGAGCACAACATTCAAGCCTAATCATTACTACACCCACTACATAGATTCCCCCACTAAGACCAATAATTTCAAACACTCTCACAATATTTTCGCCATATTTCTCCTCCATAGCTATTTCACAGCACAAAAGTTCATCTCCCCATTTTTTTTCCTTTCACCCATAACCTTACTCAAGAATTCACATCAAATTTTTCACCTTCAAGAACATATACTGCCCTACCTAAAACATCACCACGCTTCCACATCCACCATCATACTATCATACGGAGGGTCATTAAGGGACCCAGAATAAATGTCATGAATGGAAGTAACACTATTAGACCATAACTTATACTTATTACACTACTCAAGGAGGGACATGAAATGAAGATACAATAAAATAGACAAGAAGTGCTCCATATATCAAGTGTCGGGATCATAAGTAGAGAGTAATTTGGAATAAACACAATACAACATGAATTCTTAGGATAGAGCATCGTGAGAAAGCATTGGTGCACATATCAAGATAAAATAAATGAAAGAAACTGAATTACCTCCTGGACCCTAAAGTTAGTAAGATGAACTGGGCACCTGACGCGCTAAGTGACACACCGCGTCGGTCCCTACCGATGCGATTCCTGGTGCGACAAACGAACATTACATTGGCCTACTATTTTGATTATTCAAACATGCCTCAAACCTCGTCTCAAAAATTTGAAACTTTCCTAAGACCCCCCGTTTACACCCCTAATCATGAATCAACTCAAAAACCTACGTCTTGGGGTCGGGAAAATCAATTTAAAGATCATGGAAGGTAATAGCTAAAAAATATAACTAAGTAACAAATCCATACATGCAACCCAGAGTGGTATTGAGCCGAGAATGCTAAGGAGTGTTACATTACAACTAAGACAAAGATTTTCACTTGAAGCGATTGCTCCTCATTTAAAGAACTGAAATTTGCCATGAGTTTACATAAACTCTATCACTTTGGCTAAACCCGACATAGAATGAATAGGTGATATATAGAAACATATTTTCTTAGGACCAAGCATGCTGAGAGACATAGATTTTCATGGATCACGAACAACATAACGTATGGCTTGAATACATGAAAGACTGGATTACTATGAGACATAATTGCTTCTAGTTTGGAGGTCATATCATAAACATAAGTCCATAGAGAACTCAAACCATATGAATAGGCATGACTTGAACACATGACGTAATACATTAGTCGGATACTCTTCTAAATAGAAGTGGGAGGAGTATGCTCGAGTAGGAATAGATTTATCATGACTCCTCCCCACAACTTGCCACACTGAGAAAATTTGGGAACTCACTGAATTCCCCATCTCCCCCTTAGATCAAAGTCACAATCCTAGACTTACGGACATATCCCCTTATCAAGTATATAGCCACAACCCTCAACATAAAAGATATATCACCACATACTTAAACTCTAAACTCTCCTTGAAGAACTATACAATAAAGGCCTCGATTTTTGAAATGTCTACTCTTAACTTTTGCTAGCTTCTATAGCCATCACTCTACAACTCCCACTCTTATGAGCGTACTCATCCATACTCCTCATCACAAAAATGGGGGTATCAATATACATATGAACATAACTCCCTTCAATAATTTTGATACAAAGGCACTAAATTCTTTCTAAGACTTCCCCTCCAAGGCCATGAATCAAAATATCTTCTAACTGCCAAAGTCACCAACTTACAACTACCATTATCATGGATATAGACACCCTCATTTTTGAACACTTAATACTCTATCTTCAATTCCTTAGAATAATCACATTACACTTAAAATCACATAACTTGTAACTTAACAAAGATTTGTAAAACCATACCCAAGGCTCATATTGCCTATCTATTTTTTTTAATTCAACTCTAAAGAGCACCATACAATAAGTTCCCAGATTTCTCCATACTACAAACTTCAAAAACACAAGTTGAGCACCCATGACATTTATACCATACAACCTTATCTAACAGCATGCTATCTTGGGTTTAACATATTCTTATAAGACTATCACTCTTACTATCTTAATGACTCAAACACAATTCATTATTTTTTTAACGCTAGTCCTCTAGTATGTATATATATATATATATATATATCACCATTTATCCACTCTTTTTTTTTCACAAATTGCCAACCTAGGCCATTTCACAGATCACATCAAGCCTACTAGTTAGTCCACCAAACATGCATCATCAATCTTGAGCTATTATTCTCACTACTATACTTCACACCTAAACTCCATATTTAGAGTTCAGGCATGTTGTCTATCCTTAATTATATACCACCAGTAATGTAGGCCACATACTATACTAGTTCATCAAATTAGGAAATCAGCCCAAATACTTCACTTCACTTAGCTACTACCTACAATTACAACCCTGCCATAACCTCAATGCTAGTTCACTACTACTAAAGAAAGGACCATCAAAGGAGTTAAGTCACATAATAGGGTTAGTCGATCTTAATCTTAAAATATAACTCATTCCAATATTATCAACATATTCTAATTTCTCATATCATACTTTCTTAGCTAATCATACATCATAATGTTCTTCAAAATTCAATAAACACTAATGCACCTCTACCAACAACTTATTAGTTAATCTACCCCTTTCCTCTTACCACTTATAAATGATTTATACAACAACTATAACTATCCACTTTTAGCTTCTTCTCTATTTTGAACAAATAATAATCATATCCAGCCACTTCCTTCACAGACTACCATATAATCTACAATTATTGCTACCACATTAGTCTATCACTATAAAATGGAAAACCATCCTTTAATCAATGGTTATATAACTAAAACTCTCTATTTACACAACAGCTACCCTCACTCTAACTTCTAACCTTTTGACTCCATATCACGAACTTCCATACCAACTCGCTACCAATAGGTTACAACACTTTAACATATACTTCTACTTGGGTGGAAATATAGTTCCAATATTCTTCTATACATCATTACCTTTATGGAATACACCTGTAATAAGAGTTTTGAAAGAGGGCTAGACTTTGTATCTCATGCTGAAAGGCATAATTTTATCAAAATAAAGGTATACACTAAAATTAATACACCTTAAAGAACTAATGGACTCCTCTTAAGTCCTAATGCTATCTCATAACTTTATGGATAACTCAATCAGAGAGAACCATATTGTTGGGGAAGATAGACTCTTAGATTTGTATCGCCTTGATAGTGGGGCATGGCCTATGAAATTAGAACAAGGAACAAATCTGGATAACTTTCTTATGGACAACTCTATAGCACGAACTAAAGTATGAAAGAATAGGAAACCACTCCTAAATGCCCAGTATCCTCCTAATTATAAGTATAGTGCACAACATACCCATAAGCAAAACTCTACTAGACATAATTTTGCAGATACCCTGGGACCATGAACCATGCTTTGATACTATGTTTGTGACGACCCGAGTTGGGGCCCTAGCCATAATGAGCATCCCAAACCATGAAGGCCCGGATGCCTTTTCTATATTTAGAAATCATGCACAACATTCGTACAATAGAGTAAATTAGCGGAAAAACAAACCAAGATAGAAACATGATCACTATATTTTTCTTCAACTAAGCACTACAAAAAAATGAGTTCACGAAACATTAAAACCCCTGACACTAGTCTGCAAAATTTCTAACAACTAAAAATGACATCTGTCAAAAATCTGGGATAAGGCCCCCAGTCAAACCATGAATCAAAACAAAATAACAATAATAAGTTCTAATCCAGACCTTTTGAAGTAAGGGAGGCTCACAATCTACAAACTTCTGACAAGTCAATCTACTTCTTAATGGGACCCCAGGATTTGTGTCTTAGGTCCTAAAATATAGGAGGTCAATATAGATGTACTGGTACGTAGAGCAATCCAAAATAATATAATTTTATATAACATAAGTCAGAGTAATTTATAAATAGTTTTATATATGATATATGAAAAATACATGGGCATATTTAAAAGATTTTGAACAATGATCTGAAATTCATGACTCACTCTTTATTTTGATTTTGAGCTAGATGGTACACCCTACAATCTATAATTCCATGGGCTATATGGAATCCACCCTTGACTCGAAGGCTAAGCCCCCAATCCAAGTTTGCCACAAGGATTGGAGTATCTATAAGAGAAAACCATGCAGGATCACAAAGCAGGGTGTCAAATTCTCCAGCCAAGTCAATATATTGTGGTTGGGCACAAGATCACAAAGCAGGGCTCCAAACTATAGTCCGAAATTAGGATGACAAAATACAAGGTACACAATATAACATAGCAGGGTAACAAGTCCCGTGTCGGCAAATCACGATTTCCAGCATAGAGTCTCCTGACTTGTGTTTTCTTCATATAACCATCTAACTCTCTTTAAGCCCAATTTTTATCCTTCTAAAACATAATTCATGCTTAATAACAAATATTTCTTATTCTATTAAGGGCACATCACAACAGGGTATCGTCATACCTAGACTTGTAAGTCATTCATATTATATCAATTTTACAGCACTTGTTATTCAAACTGTACAATTACCACTGTAAGGTTTACCCAGTCACTCCAGAGTTATCATTATCAAAATCGTATGAAACTCATTCAATCACACCTTTCTTAAAAACATAGTGGCTATTTGATTTATTCTACTCATACATAATGATGAAGGAGATATTTAAAACTCAAGAGCTTCTCATCATTCACAAATTAGCCCCTGACATTGGTTATTCATAAATTTTATGATAAAAAGAGGGGCTCTTAATTCATGATCTCAAAAATAATTCAAAATTTATATCATGCACAATTCATAAATTTTGTCATGGGGAGTGGAATTTCACAAATTATATTTCGTAAGCCATCTTTCAATTTCAAATCACAAAAGAATGATATTTATAAATCAAACATGTAGAAAACCCCATAAAAATTTCATAATTCCACTAAATTGATTTCACAATGCATGATCTTAAAAATAATTTACCAAAACTCATAGTATATACATGCATATACATCTTTAAGGCTTGTAGAAATCATAAAAAATTACCCATGTAGTTTAGGATAGCCCCACGTACATTAGGTTATAATATTTGAAAGATGGAACCCTGATCTTGATTCGTTTCTTGAAACTCTTGATCTTAGGGATGATTGTTGATCTTTGGGGATAAGTTAGGGTTTTTATTTGAGAGGAAAATTGAATTATAGAGTGTATTATAGTTTTTAATGCACAAATCTTATGTTATGGATAGATTTTGGGTGAGGGAAAGTGATTAAAATGTCCCTAGACCCATTGGAAATAGATTTAACTAGTGAAATAGTTTCATAACACGTTGGCCGATACGTCACATCGACTTCACATCGGCTTACTGCCTCACACAGAAAATGTCATAACTTTTCGCTCAGTTGTTGAATTTTGGCAAAATTTATATTGTTGGAAAGATAATTCAACTATCTATAATTTAGTGGGTCTTGAAATGCTAAATTCTATGTGTATAAAAAGTTATATACAGTCAAATTATACCCTTGTAGAATTGAATATCCAATTTTGGATGAATGAAAGGTTCTTAGCTCAACTTTGCTTTAGGCCATTTCTATGAACATTCATCATAATCACTTAATATACTAAGAAAAAGATCATGACATATGAATCTAAACATAAACCATGGAATTAGAGATTACACACGTTGGAATGATAATTAAATTTCTAACTCAAAAATGTATGGCGTTACATAAGTCTAGATAGGTCCATCTCTTTAATCAATATGGTGGTCCTACACTCCATAACCACACTATCAGATACATCAAATACAAACTTACTTATCCTGGATCTAGAGTCCACCACCATGGTTGAAGAATACCTCACCAACTGAGTGAACTTAAGAGCATACTCCTTCACGCTCATACTACCCTGCTTCAATTTGAGGAACTCTAGAACCTTAAATTCCCTCAACTCTTAGGGAAAGAACCTATCTAAGAAAGTTATGGTAAACTCCTCCCACTCTACTGGCCTTAGTTCAATACCTCGGTTCTTCTTCCATTGCTTAAACTAAGTGTGAGCTACACTCTGCAACTGATATATAGCCAACTCTACATACTCACTCGAAGTGATGCCCATAATATCTATCACTTTTTGCATTATGTTAATAAAATCCTACGGATCCTCCTCAGACTTGAATCCTAAAAACAAAGCAGGATTTATCTGACTAAAATCCTGAATCCTAATTACAATTGTATTTACCACTGGATTAGCTGGGGCAATAACCTTCTGGTTGTGCTGGGAAGTTACATAATGTGAAAAGGTCATAAAGTGGCCTTGAATTTGGCATAAGTAACATAGTCATTCAGGGGATCTTTCTGAATATGTGGTAGTGCAGCTGATCCTCATTCCTTCCTCTATTGTTTCTTCTAGGAGGCATTATCTATAAATGAAATAAAGGATGGGTTAGAAAAAGAGACTAAATAGAGCTCATGCTCTTTCGTAGGACATGAATACTGAAAGAAGGAAAATTTTTCTAATAATATCTCGTAGTCTGTTGTCCGTAATAACTTTTCTATTCCCTAGTCGCGACAACCATGCTTACGGCCATAAGTAACCACAAACTAACCCATGAGCTGGTACCTGCTGTGAGCACTAAGTAAAATAATAATAAAACTACATACATGGAAGATGAACTAATAAGATACTATCAATGAAATATTGAAATATGTAAAAAAATGTCATGTCTAAAATATCTTATAAGTACTGCAAATCAAATTGTTTGTCTGAAATATCTGATAGTCCTAAAACTAAATGACTATCTAACTAACTTCCTGAAAGCCTCTAAATATCATAAGGAGTTTATGGGAAAAACCACCAACTAACTCCGACTAACTGAACATAAGGGAATACTAAAATAACTAAAAAAGCATATTATGTCCTCAATGGATGAGGATTCACCAGTACTGCTGTTGTCTAACGCTGAGTTTTCTAAGAATGATCAGGAAATTCAGCATCCAAACTGATGTTATAAGACAACATAGAGCAAAGGAAAAGTATGAAATTAGTACTTTGAATGTATTGTTACGTAAGATAAGGATTAAATGAAATGCATGAGAGAACTGAACATGAATACATAAATATGCAAATTCTAAGAATGCAAGACTAATCATAAACATATTTCTGGGATAATCTATAATATGAAAGACTGAAATCTGCATGATTGAATAACTAAAAATATGTATGCTTGGACAAGCAAACCTAAGCTGAGATACACTGACTACTAAATGAAACTATTGGAGGTATCATGTAACCAACATGCCCCAATATAAGCTAATTGGAGATCAATGTATAACCCTAGATAGAAGGGTGTTAGTACCTTTCCACTGGTACTAACACTGGCTGTGTGGATCTACTAAATTGGTGTCCCAAAGTACTAACGAGTCACCCTTTTTTGGTAGGTGCTCTTCTAAGATATGTGTCAACTCTCAATTGGCTGGAAGATATCTCAAACCTATGCTATCTACATAGTTTTGGAACTCGGGGATTGCTACCAAGGATCATACCCTCTACTAGCAGGTAAGCCCCTATCCCTGGGTTTATGCGATGCTAAATCCTACTCCAAACTGAATTGACATTAGTATTGACTTAATTTTGACTAAACATAATAACTAATATTGCTAAACATGATCATAACGACCGAATAATAATAAGATTCATGGTTTACCTGAATTACTACTTAAAATATCTGAAACATAAGTAAGTACATAGGTATCAGGTATTCATAACCTGCTAGCACTGAATGATTTCAATAGACGGTAATAAAACTTTAAATCATTAGTATGGAATCATGGCTCAAAGACCCAAAGAATAAGTCGTTTCAACAAATAAGTAAGAAGGATTAACTTGAATAGGGGTATGTGTTAAACTTTGCATCACTTCGAGTGAGAGTGTAGAGTTGGTTATATACCAATTCCTTTGCATGATTTAAGTCATAAATTGAGGATTTAACATGAAATAAGTTGAACGTGACAAGGAATTGAAATTTCAAAACATAAAGTAGCTAAATTCACAAGGAAACACATGTTGAAATGGTTTGTATTTGAGTTAATAGGAAGTCCATGGATTAAATTCATGAGTTTCATGGTAGATTTCATAAAATAGGATAAGATTCATACTTTTAAATAAAAGAGAAAATACATTATTTCCCCCCTAAACTTGTCCGGTCAACTTACTTTAGAACTTAAACTAAACTTCTGTATATTTACCCCCCTTAACATCTTTAAAGTTTATTAATTTCACTCATAATGCTGACGTGGCATTTATATAAAAGGAAAAAAATGCTTGATTTTTTTAGAAATATATATATATATAATAGAAAAAGAAAAAAATAAAAAATTTCCTTCTTCTTCTTTAATATACATGAACGGCTCATTTGTGCATTTTCCAGCGAGGTGGAAGGAGATGGGTGAGGGTTAATTGGTTGTGGTTTTTTTAGTGGGAGTCAGCTAAATTGAAACAATGGATCATTTTTTTGGTCACTGAGTTTGTACTTTAGGGGGCAACACCAAAGTTGGTTCACCGAAATAGTGAGCTCTGGTGATGGATGAATTATTTTTTATGTTATTTCTGCTGTTAATGGGTGAAATCAAGGGAGGTTGGGGCCTATTTTGCATCAATGGACAAGTTTCTCCATAGAGTAGCACCTAAACCAAGGTTTCAATTCTTTTAAACAAAGCACTAAAAGTCCCTCTTTACCAATTTGGTGCACTTACAGAACTATAATTTTCAAATTGAAATTGATTGAATTGGAGGTTAAATTACTTTATTAGTATTTGTATTCTACTGTATTCATGAAAATGCTATTTGAATAGAGGGGAATAATTTGTACTTTGTTTTGCTGAATGAATATCGAAAGGATAATTTTAATTCCTCCAGAGAAGTTTGATGAAGGAATAATTGGTACTTTGTTTTTTCTTAATGGACAAAAAAAATGGCTTGGTAATATTCTTTAAGTTTGAAGAAGATAGAAAATAGAGGAGGCGGGGAGGGGAAGGGGAAAGGTTGGTTTGAAGAAGATAGAAAAGGGGGGTTGTATTTTTTTATTTAAAATATTTAAAAATATTTTATATATACATTTAAAAATATTTATATATATATTTAAAAAATATTTTGCTTGTGTGGCATTGATGTGGCGCTGATATGTGGGCGAGTGTAACACACTCTCCATTATGAGAGTGGTATTCATTTTTGAAGGGTGAAACTAATACACTTTAAAGATGTTAATTGAGTTAAATAGACAGAAGTTTAGTTTAAGTGCTAAAATAAATTGAGCGGACAAGTTGATTCAGGGGGGAAAAGATGTCTTTACTCTAAATAAAAATAGGGTTTTTGGGCTCAATGGATGAAAGGTACCTATTGATGAATATTCCACATACCTGATGTAAAAGCTTTGGAGAAACTTCTTGAAGTTGTTCTTGTTCTTGAGAAAATCCTAAATTCTTGGGAAAGGGGAAGAAACCGCTCGTTTGATTTCTTATGAAGCAAAAATCACATGGGTTTGGATTTTAAGGGATTGGGGAAAGTTATAAATGTCCCTGGAAAAAACATACAGAAAAATGCATTCCCAGTCAGTACGAGTCAACCGTATGACTCGTATGCTAGGGTATGATTGGACTACTTGACTCGTAAGCTGCGCAGAATCTAAATGGTTTTTAGTGGTCATCATATGAGTGGAACTTATGACTCGTAACCCTATAATACAACTGGTATACATCCTTTTATATATTGAATATAACCTCAAGGGATCCACACTTATATCCTTACGACTGGATTTATTTGATTCGTACCTCTGTTGATGACTTATAGGGATCAAGTCGTAATTGTAATAGAATGTTCACCATGCATTACTAACTTTGTTATGAGTCTAACATATAACTTGTATGCTGGCGTACAACTCGTAAGCTGAGTCATATGTTGTCTAGAGACTAGAAAAGATATAGGGTAGTACAAGATATTGAAGAATAAGTAGTAGTTTGCCAAATTCATAAGTTTTGACTTGATTCAATGGAATTATTGGAGAATATGATATTTAAGGATGTAATTATGATAGATCTAAGAAGATTGAGATAGTATAGGATTAGGCTATTCCCACCTCACCTACTAATATGTAGAGCTTTTATAGTATTTGATGGCTACTATATGGATTTTGTAGAGTGTTTCGCTTTAATAGCATCTCCTTTGACTAAACTGGCTTAAAAGAGTGTGACTTTCTAGTGGTTTGATGACTGTGAAGTGAGCCTCTAAAATCTCAAGGTTGTGCAGACTTCAACATAGATATAAAATGGTGTGTTGTAATCCTTGGGGCTTGCTCCATACAGTACGGGACAAAGTCCCTCAATGTCAATCACAGTCAAAAACATAGTAAAGCTACAAAGAATTAAAAGCAATGCAAAAAGAGTAAAAACACAAGATTTTAATGTGGAAACCTCCCTGCTCAAGGAAGGAATAACCACGACATGCTCTTACAAGCACATCAAAAATACTCTATAATCAACCTCTTAATTATAGACTCAATTTCAGCCTAACTTTAGGCACCTCTTGCTTGTAGTAACTCTACTACAGCTTAACCTTGGCAACTCTACCAAGACTCTCTCGACACTGGTTAACTCTAACCAATTTTGGGCTTAGGAAACTCTAACTAAGTACTTTCAATCAAGAAGTAAAGTTCATTACTCTTATAGGCTGAGTAATTCATTTACAAATTAAAACTCACTCAAGACACTTTAATTTAGCACATATAAATAAGAACTTGATCTAAACTTGGATTTTTTCCACTTTCTCTTTTCACTCTTTGAATTTGCAAAAAATCATTTGATCAAGAAGATTATTTTTTCTTTTATAGATGAGTGATGATTAGGGCTGAAAAGCCATTGGACCAGGTGTCCTAATTAGTACAAGCAAACACCTACTAGTTTGTTACACAAATAGATAAAGTTGTGCAGACGCATGCCAGCTGTATTGTTGCCTTGAACATCAAGGGACCTGGTCCCTTGTAGTCATATGATCATCATTAAAACTACATATAGCAATTTTCCCTCTTTTTGAAGATAACAGACCAACTAAAAACTTTGAGCATCAGAATGCATTCATCACATTCAATCAGAGTGATTACCATTATTGAAGATGAATGTTCCCCCTATTATTCAATCAATATGCTTCTTCTCATGCAACACAGGGACCTGGTCCCTTGTTGTCAATTGCTTATCATGGATTAATTTCTTCCCCCTGTCATTATGCACCATAATTCATATAGTTTATTTGCATAGTTCTCTCTGTCACTATACCTGTATACCTTCATTATAGTTCGTCACATCCTTCTTTTCCCCAGTCAATATGCAAACATATCTGCATTTTTTTCATTTATCATATTGGTCTAGTTCCTCCATTGAGATCCCTTCCTCCATATGAGATCAGTATTCTCCCTTTTAGCATAATTTAAAAGTAAAAATAGTAAAACAAGAGTAATAGTAAGCAGAAATTAGTTAACTCATTGCCACTGGAGAAACACTAACTTAAAGAACATTTTTAAGGTATAAATAGATAAGAAGAACAAAAGCAAGAACTTGTTCATATTCAACCAATTGTATCATTATAGTGCAAGAACTACATTTCATGTTCCATATATAAAGCCATAGAAGTTAGAGGAGTTAAAAAGGGGAAGGATTTGGGAAGAAGGTTTAGAGAAGTAAAACCATAATTTAACAGTGTAATTGTTCGAACCCTCAGGATTTAGCAGTAATAACTATGTTGTTGTATTCAAGCTCAAAACCTCATTATATAGAGTTGTAAACTTCTTCTTGAATTCGTCATTTCTCACTCCTACATTTCGCAAAGACTCATGGACCCTCTTTTCAAAATTCCTGACTTTGCACTAGCAATCCCCCAATATTTGTATTTCTAGCATTTGTCTTTATTTTCTTCTTTTATAAGCCCTACTAGTTTTATCATCAATAATTCTTTTCCTCCTGGGACTAGGTCCCACAGAAGTCTGGTGCTTTTCAGAAGGATTTTGAGATTTCACTTTGGAAACTTTTGTTTTCATGTTGTCATTTGGGTTTTTGGGACCATCCAAACTTCTTTTTGGTTTACCAGTAACCCAAGCATCAGTATTCAACATACTATTTGAGAGGCAATATGTTTTCAGGGATAGATTCTCATCAAGAAGTTAAGTGAAGATAGGATTTGGCTTTGAAAAGTTCAGATAGTTGAGTTGGGCAGGGTCCATGGATTAATACACAAATGAATTTCATTTCATTTTATATAGGAACAATTTTATGACATAGAGATAGAGGATGTGGCCTTTTCTAATAGAACAAAAACATGCATATTTATGATACTAACTTGAGTGATGGGACTAGGTCCCTCTCTTTCTTTGAGTGAATTCTCAAGTTTGTGGATACTTCATTTGTTTTCTTCCAAAGCTATTGCCATGGGTGTATACCTCCAATGGTATGATATAGAGTTAGACTAACAAATACATACTTTACCATGGATACTTGTCTCCCAATCATAGCTAATTTTTATGGATAACCATTGATTCATATGGTATGTCAGGTCATTTTGATTAGACCTAGCTTCAACCTATTCTTCCCAAACTATTCCTTATGAAGTGCCTTAGTAAATATATCTGCTATTCGGTCCTTATTCTTGCAAAACTTCATGTAGATAGCCCATTACTCAATATTGTCCCTTAGGAAGTGATGCCTCACACCAATTTACTTAGTCCTCTTATTTTGTACTGGATTCTTGGCCATGTTTAGAGCACTTACGTTATCACACATTAGAAGGATAGTAACTGAGACAATACTAAAATATTTTAATACTGATTGATCCATAGCAGTTGTGCACAACAAGAAGTAGCAGCAATATATTCAGCTTTAATATTAGATAGAGCAGCTGAGTTTTGCTTCTTATATCCCTTGGAAATTAAGGATGAGCCAAGAAAATATGTCATTCTTGAAGTGCTTTTCCTATCTACCAAATATCCAGCATAGCCAGCATCAGCATAGCCCATCAAGTTAAAATTGTCTGCTGATAGATAGTATAGGACTAGGTCCTATATCCTCTTTATATACCTAAGAATTCTTTTTGAAACTTTAAAATAAGACTCCTTACAACATGCTTGAAATATAGCACACATTCGTACACTGAAAACTATGTCTGGCCTACTTATAATAATATTTAGTAAGTCCAATAATCCCTCTATACATTGTCTTATTCAAAAAAAGACCTAATTCATTATTGTCAATTTTTGACTTGGTTCAAATTAGGGTACCAATTAGCTTCACATCTCCCATGTTATACTTCTTCAGTAGCTCCGTGATGTACTTCTCTTGATAAATTACTATCCCTAGAGAAGTTTGTTTAATCTACAGGCCTATGAAGAAGCTCAATTCACCCATCATACACATCTCACATTCACTCCCAATTAGCTTACCAAGATCATCATATAGAGATTCAAAGGTATCTCAAAAGATTATGTCATCAACATATATTTGGACAATTAATAGGCTTCTACCTTGGTCTTTAAGAATGGAATATTATCTATTTTCTCTGTTTTTAA
>NW_025830138.1:0-35853 GCF_002878395.1 Capsicum annuum | reverse complement strand
TTCTTCCAAAGCTATTGCCAT
The DNA here is from genome assembly GCF_002878395.1 of Capsicum annuum. Lineage (NCBI taxonomy): Eukaryota > Viridiplantae > Streptophyta > Magnoliopsida > Solanales > Solanaceae > Capsicum > Capsicum annuum. The sequence goes on along the minus strand of NW_025830138.1, from coordinate 35,832 downwards.
GGGTGTATACCTCCAATGGTATGATACAGAGTTAGACTAATAAATACATAATTTACCATGGATACTTGTCTCCCAATCATAGCTAATTTTTATGGATAACCATTGATTCATATGGTATGTCAGGTCATTTTGATTAGACCTAGCTTCAACCTATTCTTCCCAAACTATTCCTTGTGAAGTGCCTTAGTAAATATATCTGCTATCTGGTCCTCATTCTTGCAAAACTTCATGTAGATAGCCCATTACTCAATATTTTCCCTTAGGAAGTGATGCCTCACATCAATTTACTTAGTCCTCTTATTTTGTACTGGATTCTTGGCCATATTTAGAGCACTTATGTTATCACACATTAGAAGGATAGTATCTGAGACAATACTAAAATATTTTAATGCTGATTGATCCATAGCAGTTATGCACAACAAGAAGTAGCAGCAATATATTCAGCTTTAATATTAGATAGAGTAGCTGAGTTTTGCTTCTTATATCCCTAGGAAATTAAGGATGAGCCAAGAAAATATGTCATTCTTGAAGTGCTTTTCCTATCTACCGAATATCCAGCATAGCCAGCATCAGCATAGCCCATCAAGTTAAAATTGTCTGCTGATAGATAGTATAGGACTAGGTCCTCTATCCTCTTTATATACCTAAGAATTCTTTTTGAAACTTTAAAATAAGACACTTTACGACATGCTTGAAATATGGCACACATTCGTACACTGAAAACTATGTCTGGCTTACTTATAATAATATATAGCAAGTCCAATAATCCCTCTATACATTATCTTATTCAAAAAAAGACCTAATTCATTATTGTCAATTTTTGACTTGGTTCAAATTAGGGTACCAATTAGCTTGACATCTCCCATGTTATACTTCTTCAGTAGCTCCGTGACGTACTTCTCTTGATAAATTATTATCCCTAGAGAAGTTTGTTTAATCTGCAGGCCTATGAAAAAGCTCAATTCACCCATCATACACATCTCACGTTCACTCCCAATTAGCTTACCAAAATCATGATATAGAGATTCAAAGGTATCTCAAAAGATTATGTCATCAACATATATTTGGACGATTAATAGGCTTCTACCTCTGGTCTTTAAGAATGGAATATTATCTATTTTCTCTCTTTTTTAACCATTTTCTAGGAGAAACAGTTAGAGTCTCTCATACCAGGCCCTTGGTGCTTACTTCAAACCATAAAAATCTTTATCCAATTTAAGTACATGATGAGGAAAATCTGCATCTTCAAAATTGGGAGGTTGTTTGACATAGACTTCTTCCTTTACGTTTCCATTCAAAAAGAAAGTTTTGAAATCTATTTGAAATAGTTTGAATCCCATGTATTTAACAAATTCAAAAAGAATTCTTATTTCCTCTATTCTTGCTATAGAGGAAAAGGTCTCATCAATGTCAATTCTTTCTTCTTGGTTATAACCTTTAATAACTAGCCTTGCCTTGTTTTTGTTGATAGTTACATTGTTATCTTTCTTATTTTTGTACACTCATTTGGTCCCAATAATTTTTGTATCAACAGGCCTAGGGAAGAGATGCCAAACTTTGCTTCTTTCAAATTTCTAGATTTCTTTCTATCTTGCAATGATCCGGTCAATGTCTTTTAGATCTTCTTTCACATTTTTGGGTTCAATTTGTGAAAAAAGGCTGAAAATGCCATACCATTTTTGGCTTGATCCCTTGTTTTGACTTCTCTTTCAAAAGGTATAGTTAGGCTCTCAAGGTGATAAGAGGATTCATGCCTCCATTTTTATCTTTTGAGATTGATACCGCATAGACCAGGTCCCTATGAATTCTGACTAGTTTCCTCTAGTTTTTCTTTTACTGGAGCAGGAATTTCTAACTGGGATCCTAGATTATCATCACTGTCATCACTCTCATCTGCATAATTTATACCATTATCATTATTTTTAGCATTATCATCCCTTTGAGCAGGAATGAGTTCTTCAACTTATGATTCTTCACCATCTCCTGAGTTTATTTTATTTCCTAACTCAATGAAGATCAAATGAACACTTTATTCAACACACAAAGTTCTTCTATTGAACACTCTATAATCCATTATTTTTTAGGAGTATCTTAGACACGCTGCCTCATCACTCTTGGAATAAAATTTTCCCAATTCTCTCTTCCCATTATTTAGCACAAAACACTTACATCCAAATAGTCTAAAATAGTATATCTTAGGCTTTCTATTAAATACCAGCTCACATGGAGTCTTATCCATAAGTGATCTGGTCAAACACCTATTAACCATATAAAAAGCAGTATTTATTGCTTCAACCCAGAATCTCTTTGGAAGACCCCTATCAACTAGCATAGTCCTAACATCTCTATGAGTTTTCTATTTTTTCTTTCACAACTCTATTTTGTTGAAGAGTTCTAGGAGCAAAAAAGATATGACTTATTCCATGCGCAACACAGAATTTATCAACTTGAGAATTCTCAAATTTAGTTCCATAATCAGACCAGAATTCAACTATTTTAGAATTTAGCTTTTCTTGGATTTTCCTGGAAAAAGCCATAAGAATCCTATATATTTATCCTTGGTTATTAAAAGCATTGTCTAGGTGAACCTAGAGTAGTCATATACAATAACCATCACATATTTCTTCCCTTCTCTACTTTGGACTTTAATAGGTTCACATAAATCCTTGTGTAGTATTTTAAGAGGTCTGGAGGTACTTACTTGATACTTCAATTTGAAGGAGGATCTGTTATGTTAACCTTTAACATAAGACTCACAAACTTTATTGTATAGAGATTTTTGCTTTGGGAAGCCATGGACTAGGTCCCTTGAAATCAACTTTTTTAACAAAGAGAAACTTACATGTCCCAATCTTCACTTTGAGCTCTTAAACAAGTCAATTACCCATCAACCACTAACTCCAGATCAGCTACATACATGTTTTTTTCCTATTGGCTTTGAGAATAATTTTTCTAGATTTTATGCTTACTACAGTACATACATCATATGAGAGTTTTACCTTATTTCATATGTCACAGATTTGAGATACACTTAAAAGGATGTACATAAAATCATTCACATAATATACATCTTCTATTTCATAGTGAGGTGATTTTCCAATCCTTCCAACACCATGGATGTACCCCTTTTTACCATTTCTAAAAAACAAACCTCCCCTTTGAAATGTCTTGAGGGTAAGAAAACAATTAGCCTTACAAGCATGTGTCTTGAACAACCACTATCCATAAACTATTTTTTGGTGAAATCCTTCTTTTCTACCCCCTTTTCTTCTTTATCTTTATTAGTTTCCATTACAGAACACTAGGAACTTGAGATTATTTGCTTATCATCCTTTTTCATCATGAAATTATCTCTACACTCTATCTTTCTTAGATTTATTTGACAAGTCCTCCCATATAACCAATACCTTATTAACCACACAACTAGTTGCATCCTTTCTTCTTGACTTTTCACGATTCTGATCCTTCTCTTGCATTGGGTAGTTTCTCATGAATTCTTTAGAGCTACCACCTTCCTGACATACTTTAATTTTACCATTCCTTTTGCTAAGTCGACCAACTTTTTTTTATTTCTCTAATAATCCTTGTTGCCAGAAGTGCAACGTTAGTGTTTTTTTACCTAAGTCAGGCTCTAAAGACTTTTCTTTACTTTTCCAAGACTTTTGAATAACTCCTAAGGTTATTTCACCTCTTTAAATAAGGGAACTTTTTCTTATGTTTCCAGATTTAGTGAGGCAACCATGATGACAAAAACACTCTAGGTATGAACCTTATAGAGTGAACCCACTCTAATAACAAATGTTGGAACCCTTGGGGGTCACGCCATACAATGAGGAACCAGGTCCCTCAAAGTTAATAACACTCAAAAATACAGTAAAGAAACCAAGAATAAAAAGCAGTGCAGGAAGAGTAAAAATACTAGATTTTAACATGGAAATACCCTTGTTTAGGAAGGAAAAAACAGGGATTGCCCTCACAAGTACCTCATAAATATACTATAATGAACCTCTTGATTACAAACTTTATTTCATACTAAATTTAGGCACCTCCTGCTTGTAGCAACTCTACTACAGCTTAACCTTGGCAACTCTACAAAAAATCTCTCAACACTGATTACCTCTAACCAGTGTTGGACTTAGGCAACTCCATCTAAGCACTCTTAAACAAGAAGGAAAGTTACTACTCCTATAGACTGTGTAATTCATTAACAAATCAAAACTCATTCAATACACTCTGTAATTCAACATACAAAAATAGGAACTTGAGCTAAACTTGGGTTTTTGCCTGTTTCACTTTTCACTCATTGAATTTGAAAAATTTGTTTAATGAAGAAGCATCTTTTTCCTTTTATAAATAATTGATGATTAGGTCAGAAATGTCATTAGACCAAGTATCCTAATTAGTACAAGTAACACCTACCAGTTTGCTACACAAATAGACAAAGTTGTGTACATATATGTCTGTTGTATTATTGCCTTGGACATCTAGGGACCTACTCTCTTATAGTCATTTGTTCTTCATCAAAACTACGTATAGCAGGGTAACAGTTTTATGGTGTTGTGATGCTTTTAAGAATGGTCATAAGTTTTTGTTATTGCAATGGGGGTAAGGTAATTCGATATGCCTCAAGATATATAAAGATTCATGATAAGAATTATCTTATTTATGCCATAAAGTTAGAACCAGTGGTAATATTTGGAACTATGAGAATTTAATAGATCATAAGAACCTTTATATATATATAATTAATATAATCTTAATGTGAGATTATAAATTTCATTAGAGTTGTTGAGTATGATGATTCTTTATCATTCAGGAAAGGACAATATAGTGATAAATGTCTTGAGTATAAATGTTATGAGTATAGGTAGACTTGTGTTGCTGGAAGTAGAGGATCATCTTTTGGCCTTAGACATTCAATATTTGGCTAACAGAATTGTAAGGCTTGATATTTTTTTAGCCAAGAGGATTCTTGCTTATATAGATGCTTAATCTATATTACTAGAGCATATTAAGGCACAATGATTTGATAAAGTAAAGTTGAAGTTTATTTTGGACAAAGTGTTTAAAGGTAAATATAGAAAAGAAATTTTGTATTTGGGAGGTATTTTAAGGATCAAGGGTTGTTCTTATGATCCTAGGGTGGGTGATATGACCAGATTGATTATAGATGAGGCTTATATTTAAAGTATACAATCTATCCAGGAGCCGAAAATCGTACCATAATTTGAAGCAACATAATTGGAGGTGTAGGATAAAAAGGTACATCATGGAGTATATGTCTCGATTCTTGAGTTCCTAGTAAGTGAAGTATGAATATAAAAGACCGTATGGGATGCCTTAGAGGATGCATATACAATATTTGTAGTGGGATCAAATAGATATGGACTTTGTGGTAGGCTTGCCATAAAATTTAAGAAACCTTAGTGATAGATTGACTAAGTACACTCAATTTGTGTCGGTTCAAATTACTTATAATTCTTAGAGGTTTGTCTAGAATCTATATTTGGGAGATAGTTTGCATGGGGTTCTAGATATAGTTTGCATGGGGTTCCTACTTTTATAATATCAAATAGGATACTCCTTTTATGTCACACTTATAGAGATTGGTACAGATGGATTTAGGAACTTTTGTTAAACTTAGAATGTAGTTTCACCCGCAGTCTAATGGCCAATCAAATAACTATTTCTTATTTAGGTTCTTGAGGATATATTATGAGCATGTCATAAATTTTAGTGGTCGTTCCAATAAGTTATTAGCTTTGGTAGAGTTTTATTACAATAATAGCTATCATTCCATCATTTTGTTGGCCCTATTTGAGGCATTGCATGGTAGGAGATATAGATCTCCAGTGGGTTGGTTGATGTTTTTGAGGCTATGCCTTGGAGCATGTATTAATTGAGAGATTCATGTTTTAAGGTTTAGTTAATAAATAAAATAACTTCTTATAACTTAAAGCAGTCAAAATAGCTATGCAGATTAAATGGTTCAGGACTTAAAGTTCGTGGATGGAGAGAAAGTGTTACTAAAGGTACCTCCCATTGAAGGTGTTATAAGGTTTATAAATAAAATAAGATCAGCCTTAGTTTCATTAGAGCTTTGTAAGTATTATAGGAGTTTTCAGAGGGAAGACTACATTCTTTGAGGATGAAAATTACACTACAGAAAGATGGGTTTTATATTTTGAAGAGTTCCCTAAAATGTTGGTGATATAGCTTATCATTTCTAGGTATTTTAGGTGTTCACCCTTTTTTCTATGCTAAAGAAGTATCATTTTAATGGCTCTTATATAATCCAAAGGGCCCAATATAGTTGGATCAAAATTTGTCCTTTGAGGGAGAGCTTATAGTTATTTTGAATAGATAGATTGAATGTTGAGATTTACAGAGATAGCATCTATAACGTAGTTGTGAGACATTATCTAGTGAAAGAGGCTACTTGGGAGACTGGGTTAAATATACGAAGTAGATATCCTAATTTTTTAACTATTTTTTAACCTTCTATCTCATTATGTTCAAGGATAAATGTGTTTTTAGTAGCAGATGATATAATAATCCTCAAAGTCATTTTTTGAAATTCACCTTTTTCATTAATTGACCCTCCCTATATTTGTCGTTAGTAGTTTATTACTTGCAGGAATGGGTGACATGATTCTTAAGGTGATTAGATATGTTTTGACTAACTTTTGAAAGTTTGACCAAATTACAAATTTGAGGTTAAAAAGGTCTATTTTGAGTTTGGACAATTCCACTAGGTTTGTAGGGTGTTTTTGATTTTAGTTTGACGGTTATAAGGGTCCCGAGGCACTTGGAAATGGATCCTTTGATAGAATTCTAGTGTTGTTATAATTTTGAGTTGACCATCATCAATTTGATCAAGATGACCTCAAAGTGGAGATTTGATGATCCCAACATATATTATATGTGTCATAAGATTTTTATGCACTATTGATTTGTGTTTGCGAGCCTTAGGTGTGTTTTTGTGTTAAAACTAAGTTTGTGAGAAAGAGAAAAGTTTTTACTATCTGGTTCAAGTACAATCTGTTGATGCATATAAATCATGTCTAGACTTGTGCAATCTTCATGTGGAAGAGAGAGGCAGGATGTTCACGACCTATTGCAATATATCAATACTATCACATAGTATGGATGTGGTTGCGCTAGCCTATGATTTTTGTCTTGTGTGTTATCATACTATTGATGTGACGTTACTGATTATGACTAGTAATTTCATAAACCACAAACCTATCTAAACACTCTGGTAGATTCAAAACTGGAGTGGAGGTGAATCGAATTTTCAACTCCTGAAAATTCTTCTTGTGAGAATCAAGCCACTGAAAGTTATTTATTCTACATCAGTTTGGGCATGGCAGAGGTAATAGAAGAAAATCCTTCAACAAACCATAGGTAGTAACCAACTAAACCCAAAAAACTCCTAATATCTGATGGATGGATGAATCTAGGCCAATTTCTAACTGCTACGATCTTTTGAGGATCAACCTAAATACCCTCACTAAAAATGATTTAAACAAGGAATGCTACTGATTTCAACAAGAATTCACCCTTGCTGAACTTAGCAAATAACTAAAATCTTTGATAGTTAGAAAGACTGTAATGCCCCGTATTTCCCTAGTATAATCTAAGACCCACTACATGAGTATTCATATATAAAATTTTAGAAACACTTATTTTTTAGTTTAGATCCTCTCATTGTGTAGTAAATTCAATTAGCTTTCCAAAGATATAAAATTCACCTACATTCGATAACCGGGTAAGAAGTTATGGCAATTTTAAGTTTCAGTCATAAAACACTGTCATTTTAACCCTTAGCGCATCGCTGAACTAGCATAAATGATGATTGTCAATTTCCAGTGAAGCTTCACGAAACCACTGCATCGCACCATCAGCTAAAATCTGAGTTGTCCTTTTCCAGTGTCTTATCGCGATAATGGCGCATCGCGCCAAGGGTGAATTTTAGAATTAATGAACCCGTCCTATAGTGGAAGGGTAGCACTTTGTCTTTGAGGGGTCAGCTTGTTTCCTACCTTCAGGCAAGGAAAATGATTTCTAAGAAGGGTGTGTATCATCTCGTGCATGTTAAGGATTCCAGTTTTGAATCTCCTAGTCTCGAATCAGTCCCAGTGGTTAATGAATATTAAGATGTCTTTCCTGAAGATCTTCTGGGCATTCCTCCCAAAAGGGAAATAAAATTTGGCATAGACCTTCTCCCAGATACTCAGCCTATTTCTATTTCTCCGTACAGAATGGCACCAACAGAACTCAAGGAATTGAAAGATAAGTTAAAAGATCTATTAGATAAGGGATTCATCAGGCCCAGTGTATCCCCATGGGGTGCACCAGTCTAATTTGTGTGCAAGAAAGATGGTTCTCTCAAAATGTGTATTGATTACCGTCTGCTAAACAAAGTCACGGTCAAGAATAGGCATCTACTACCTAGGATGGATGACTTGTTTGACCAACTTCAGGGTGCCAGTTATTTCTCCAAGATAGACCTCAGATCAGGCTATCAACAGCTCAGAGTTGGAGAATATGACATTCCAAAGACAGCTTTTTGTACTCGGTATGGTCACTTTGATTTTCTAGTCATATCCTTTAGTCTTACCAATGCCCCTGCAGCTTTTATGGACTTGATTAACCGGGTGTTCAAGTATTACTTGGACACATTCATCATAGTCTTCATAGATGATATTCTGGTCTATTCTCGCACAGAGCGTGATCATTTAGACCATCTCATAATTGTTCTTCAGACTCACAGGGATCACCAGTTGTTTTCTAAGTTTAGTTAGTGCAAATTTTGGCTAAGATCAGTAGCATTTCTTAGCCACATTGTTTTCGGTGATGGGTTTAGAGTAGATCCTCTAAAAATTTAAGAGGTAAGAAACTGGCCTCGCCCTATCTCTCTATCAGATATCAGGAGTTTTTTAGGTTTGGCTGGCTATTACCGATGGTTTGTCGAGGGATTTTCTTCTATTACATATCCTATGTCCAGATTGACTCAGAAGAAGGTCAAGTTTTAGTGTTCAGGACCTTGCGAGAAGAGTTTTCAGGAGTTAAAGACTCGACTCACCTCAGCTCCAGTTTTAGCACTTCCTGATGGTTTCGATGGATTCGTAGTGTATTGTGATGCATCAGAGTAGGTTTAGGTTGTTTCCTCATGCAGCATCGTAGAGTCATAGCCTACGCCTCCAGACAGTTAAAGCCCCATGAGAAGAATTATCCTACTTATGACCTTGAGTTAGCAGCAGTTGTCTTTGTCTTAAAGATTTGGAGGCATTATCTATATGGTGTTTATGTAGACATTTTCACAGATCATAAGATCCTTCAGTATGACTTTTCCCAGAAAGATCTCAATCTTCATCAGAGAAGGTAATTAGAGCTCTTGAAGGATTATGACAAAAGTGTCCTTTATCATCCTGGCAAGGCCAATGTAGTGGCCGACAAACTCAGTAGACTGTCCATGGGTAGTGTTTCCCATGTTGAAGATAGTAAGAAGAAATTAGCTCAGGAGATTCATCAGTTTGCCAGACTAGGCATTCTCTTAGTCGACTCTTCAGAGGGTGGTGTATGTGTTCAGAGTAGTTCAGAGTCACCTCTAGTTTCCGAGGTGAAATTGAAGCAAGACAGGGATCCTAGCCTTGTCAAGCTAAAAGAGTCAGTTCAGAGTCAGGAAGTAGAGTTTTTCTCTCAAGGGGGAGATGGTGTTCTTCGTTGTCAGGGTCGTCTGTATGTTCCCAGTGTAGATGACTTGAGGCCGTGAATTCTTGCAAAAGTGCATGGTGCACGATACTCTATTCATCTAGGGGCCACTAAGATGTACCATGACTTTCGGGAGATCTATTGGTGGAGTGGGATGAACAGGGACATTGCAGAGTTTGTGGCTAAGTGCTCTACATGTCAGCAGGTTAAAATAGAGCATCAGAAACCTACTGGTTCCATGCAGGAGTTCACTATTCCTACTTGGAAGGGGGAAGAAGTGAACATGGACTTCATGACGGTTTTGCCTAGAACACGTCATCAGTATGATTTAGTTTAGGTCATTGTAGATAGAATGACCAAGTCAGTTCATTTCTTTCCAGTTCCTACCTCTTACTCAGCTAAGGATTATGCCAAATTCTATATCAAGGAGTTGGTCAGATTACACGGTGTTCCACTATCTATCATCTCAGACAGAGGTACCCAGTTCACCTCTTACTTCTAGAAAGCATTCTAAAAGGGTCTTGGTACCCAAGTTTATCTCAGTACAACATTTCATCCTTAGACAGGTCAAGCAAAAAGGACGATTCAGACTCTAGAAGATATGCTAAGAGCGTGTGTAATTGATTTCAAGGGATGCTGGGATAACCACTTGCCTTTGATTAAGTTTGCATACAATAATAACTATAACTCCAGTATTCAGATGGCTCCATTCAAAGCTCTCTATAGTAGGAGATGTAGGTCTCCTATCGGTTGGTTCAAAGTTAGTGAGACCGTAGTAATAGGGCCTGACTTAGTATTTGATGCCTTAGAGAAAGTTTAGTTAATCAGAGAAAGACTCTGGGCTGCTCAAAGCCGACAGAAGTCTTATGCGGATGTTCATAGAAAGGATCTCAAATTCGAGGTTGACGACTATGTATATCTCAAGATCTCTCCCAAAAAGGGAGTGAAGAGATTCGGGAAGAGGGGAAAGCTCAGTCCCCAATATATTGGTCCCTTTAGGATTCTTAGTCACTTCGGCAAGGTAGCCTATGAGCTCGAGTTGCCTTCAGATCTAGCCTCAGTTCATCCAGTCTTTCATGTCTCTTTGCTCAAGAAGTGCATAGGTGACCCAATATTTGTAGTCCCTATTCAGAGTGTTGACAATTAGAATAGCCTCTCTTATGAAGAGATTCCAGTCAAAATGCTCGACTATCAGACTCGTAGGCTGAGGAACGAAGAATTCCCTCTAGTTAAGGTTCTTTGGCGGAATCAGTCCATGGAAGGAGATACTTGGAAAGCAAAAGCATACATGCGAACCAAATACCCTCATCTTTTCTTGATAATTTAGACTTAGCTCGAGGTGACCATTTTCCTTAAGATTATTCAATTACATGTTCAAAATTCCAGTATAAAATTGGCATCAAGTATCAGTGCATAGCTTATCATGCATTCATGAGTTCAGCTTATCAGTCATGCATCAGATATGCATGTTCAGATGGGCTATATTCAGTTTAGAATTCAATTCAGTCCTAAAATCATGTGTCAGTTGATCATGATCAGTGTATTTGTCATTTTATCTTTTCTCCCCTCTCAAGTAGTCATCATTCAAGGACGAATGTTTCCAAAGGGGAGATATTGTAATACCCCCAAAAATCCAAACCAATATTAGATCCATGTACCAAGCTTATTCATAGTACATCATGGTTCTTTTATAGTTTTATGAGTAGGTTAGATGTATATTAAGGCTTCAAATAACTCCCAACTATCAGACGAATCAAAACATTCCTTATCGATTAAATTCTTGAGAAGGATATTGGTATAGTCAACTGCAAATGAGCATATCTATCTTTATACTTGGAATTTGAGCTCATGACCTAAACAGGTATATAATTGAATTATCTTTCAAACGATACCAATTTCGCCTAAATCCGATATCGGAGCAAAGAGTTATTCCTATTTTACTCCAGCATGTCAGGCTGGAAATAGTGTGACGACATTCGTGGTAGCTTACCACACTTGTGATGCCCTATCATGAAGGTCGTCAACCTTAGGCAGAATCAGCTCCTAAGTGATGACATTCGTGGTAGCTTACCACATTTATGATGCCCTATCACAAAGGTCATCAGCCTTAGGAAGAAACTAGCTCATAAGTGACGACATTCGTGGTAGCTTACCACATTTTTGATTCCATGTCACAAATGTCGTCAGCCTTAGGCGGAATCCATCTTCTGTGTGATGACATTTTTGATGGCTTACCACATTTTTGATGCTATGTCACAAATGTCGTCAGCCTTAGGTAGAATCCAACTTCTGTGTGACGATATTTTTTACGGCTTACCACATTTTTGATGCCTTGTCACAATTGTTGTCAGGTATTATTTTCAGCAATTGGGAATTTATTTCATAAGGGTATTTTGGTCTTTTTCCTTCACTTCCCACAACTTATAACCCTAAAAAGGCAAAATTTTTCCCATTTTTTTCAGTTAAGCATCTCAAAAACCCTCTCTTACGCTTTCAACCACAAGATTAGGGTTTCCTCTCAAGATTATCTCCTCAGGAACAAGACTATTCTTTCCCAAAGGGGTTAAATCCTAGTCAAAAAATATCAAGGGCAAGCCTAAGGATTTAGTCAGGAACCTTTAGAAACATTTGATCTCTTTCAAGATCAAGCTTTAAGGTATGCGTAGTGTTCATCTATGGATCCAATCTGTTCATAGAGCTCAAGAACCATGTTTTAAATATTATTTTGTAAACTTTTTGTGGTGATATGAGTATGTACATGTTGAAGATTGTTGTTTAAGTTTCAATGCGATGCCTAAAGGTGTTTCATGGAATATATATGTTTATTAATTGAAAACCATGAACTTTAGGTGGTTTAATATGGTGCAAGTATGAATCTCACCTATGCCTTAAAGAATGCATGCAAGGTGTTTGATAAAATGCTTAGGATGCTAAAAATTCATGTTTGTTTGGTTGTATGATGTGCAAATGACAAGTCCATGTTATCTATATACTTCAATATGAATCCCATTATTTTCATGTATTGCTATTGTGAAGGTATGAAGCATGTAAGATAATGAAGATATACAATATATACACGAAATATATCTATGCATTCCCTATAATGTTTAAGATATTGAATAACTATATGAAATATGATATCCCCTACTTATGATATTATGAATTGTGGAGTCAAATCTTATGATCAAGTCATGTCATGTGTGTCAGTTTCCTTCTATCGAGTCCTAGGGGTATTCGTACCCGAAAACTATAGTTTTGTGCCAAGAGCCATGTCATGTTTCACTATAAACAAAATCAAGACATGATTCAGTAGAATTCAGTTAGTCATGTGACTCAGGAAACCTCATGGTCTCAGTCAGTTATCAGATATCAGTAGTATTCCATCAGTCAATGGAATTTAGTAAGTTCTACTTATGTACAGTCAGTTAAATCATGTTCAGTCTCTTCAGATGGGAGTAGGAGTTAGCACTGAGTGAACCCAAGGATGGGAACTTACCTGTATATAAGGGTGTGGTTCTTAGCAGTCATCGTTGTGTTCCAAAACTATGTAGCCAGCATAGGTTGAGACATTGTATCCTATTATATAAGGGTAGATGAGGTGGCTTAACCTGTTATACAAGGGTTCTCACTATTCTCAATAGAGTTACCTGTTATATGAGGGTTGCTCACATGTTGTCCTTACCAGTGACGTGGTATTGACACCCTTCCAGTCAGGGCAGAGATTGGACCCCATCTTAGCCATAATGGAACATATGGGGCATGTCGGTTAAACAACTACCTTCCACAGTTTCAAAATCAGTCTCAGTAAAAGAACTCAGATAGGTCTTCAGATTTTAGTATCAGGACTGCCAGGTACAGTCAGACTCAGTTACAGTATGGAACTCAGATGGTTCTATCAGATTCAAGATTGTAAGAAATAGTTGCCCATGTTATCAGAATTTTAGTATCAGTCATGTTAGCCATCAATAAACCATGTATTGACATACAGGAGTAGCTATCATGCACCCATAATTTCAGTTACTATGTATGCATGTTTGTACTCTTACGTTCATGTCAATCAGACAGTTAGAATTGTTTATGAATGCAAACCCTATTTATATTTACCTCACTCGTATACTCAGTACATCCCCTTATACTAACGTATTTGTGCTATGGTCATTTCTTTTCATGTTACACCATAGGTTCAAAGACACGAGCTCCAGATCGGCAATAGCAGTAGCATTTCCAGTCGCAGAGATTCAGTGAGTCCTCTTCATTCGAGGACAATATAATTGGATTTATTCATTATTATTTTAGCTAGTTATTAGTTTACGGAGTTAGTTGAGACATGTTCCTTCAACTCCTTATTCAGACAGTACTTAGAGGCTTTCAGATTCAGTATTTAGACTTATGTTAAGATTTAGTATTCATACTTATGTTAAGATTTAGTATTCATACTTATGTTTAGATTTAGTATTCAGACTTATGTTCAGATTTGATTCAGCTTTCAGATGTTTTGGGTATCTTTCACCCATCTGGATATTATGTTTTGATATATTTTTTATTCAGCTGAACCTTATGTCCTACATGTTCATGTTTTCCACATTATTACATTATATATGCAGTGTACAGGTACAGATATCATTCATGGGTTAACTTATGGTCCCTCGGGGTCATGAGCACCAATAGCATTCTGATTCAGAAAATCAGGGCATTACAATAGTGTGGTCAAGGAGTGTAGGACCAAAATTCTTATTAGTGAAATGGACTTGTCTAGGATGATGGTCTATGCTCAATAAATTGAGGAGTAAAAGATAAAAGAAAGGAAGAGAGAAAACAAAAGTGCTAGGAAGGGTAGTTTTAATTTCAGTCATCCAATGCCAGAAGATGGTAACCATCCTCAATTTCATTAGAGGTCTTCATCCCCATCCCCCTCTTCAGCCTGTGCCCCAGTACCTAAATTCAGAAATGACAATAGGGATAGGGCACTAGGCTCTAAGTCCCAGGTCAGTGTTAACAGTGCTCGTACCAATCCTTTATGTAAGAAGTATGGTAGACGCAATTAGAGTAAGTGTAGAATGTGTAGTGATGTATGCTTCGGGTGTGGAAATCCAGGCCATCGAATTTGGGAGTGTCGGGTAGTTGCTCAGAAAGGTAGGGATGTTCGCCAACAGGGCCAGTCCCATCAGTCATCATTTTTATCCAGTCGGCCAACTCAGAATGGTACCACTTCCAGTGCTACCAGTGGACAGTGTCTAAACAGATTATGCTCTTCAGTCCCACCAAGATTAGGAAAATTCTCCTGACGTAGTTACTGGTACGTTGCAGGTCTTTCTCTTATATGTTTATGCTTTACTAGACCCTGGAGCTTCTCTTTCTTTTGTAAGTTCATATATAGACATCAACTTTGGAGTCAGTCCTGAAACTCTAGCAGAGCTCTTTTTAGTGTCTACCCTAGTAGGCATTTCCATTATAGCTAGTTAAGTATACAGGAACTGTCCGGTCACAATATCTCAGAAAGTTACCTTAGTTGATCTTGTAGAGTTAGAGATGACAGATTTTGATGTCATTCTCGGCATGGATTGGCTCCACTCATGCTATTCCTCAGTTGATTATAGAAACAAAATAGTTCATTTTCAGTTTCCAAATGAACCAGTCCTTGAATGGAAAGGTAGTATTACAAATATTAGGGGTCAGTTGATTTTGTACCTTAGCGTGAGAAAGATGATATCGAAGAGGTGTGTTTACCATCTTGTGCGAGTCAAAGACTTTGACTCAAAAACTCTAACTCTTGAGTCAGTTCCAATAGTAAATGAATTCTCATATGTATTTCCTGAAGATCTTCCCGGAGTTCCTCCCAAAAGGGAAATGAACTTTGAAATAGACCTTCTCCCATATACTTAGCCTATATCCATTCTTCCATAAAGAATGGCTCTAGCAAAACTCAAGTAGTTAAAAGAACAGTTAGAGGATCTCTTAGATAAGGTATTCATCATACCCAATATCTCTCCGTGGGGTGTACTTTTTCTATTCATGCGTAAGAAAGACGGTTCTCTCAGAATGTGCATAGACTACCATCAGTTGAATAAAGTCACAGTCAAGAATAAATATCCACTTTCTAGAATCGATGACTTATTTGATCAACTTCAGGGTGCCCGTTATTTTTGAAAGATAGACCTCAGATTAGGCTATCATCAGCTCAGGTTCACAGAATAAGACATTCTGAAAAATATCTTTCTAATCCCAGTATGGTCACTTCAAATTTCTAGTCATGTCTTTTGGTTTAACTAATGCCCCAATATCCTTTATAGACTTGATGAACTAAGTGTTCGAGCAGTACTTGGGCTTGTTCGTCATAGTCTTCATTAACGACATTCTTGTTTACTCCCATAGCAAAAATGAGCATGCAGACCACCTCAGAGTAGTGCTTCAGAATCTTAGAGCTCACCAGTTATTTGTTAAATTCATTAAGTGTGAATTCTGGCTAAGATCAGTAGATTTTATTGGCTATATCATTTTCTCTAATGGCATTAGAGTTGATCCTCAAAAGATCGAGGCAGTGAGAAACTGGCCTAGACTCATCTCTCCATCAGATATCAGGAGTTTCTTGGGTTTAGATGGCTATTACCATCTATTTTTAAAGGATTTTCTTCTATTACATCCCCTATGTCCAGATTGACTTAGAAGAAAGTTAAGTTTCAGTGGTCAAATTTCTACGAGAAGAGTTTTCAGGAGTTGAAGACTCGACTCACCTCAGCCCTAGTCTTTACTCTACCAGGCAGTTTAGATGGTTTTGTTATGTACTATGATCCATCCAAAGTAGATTTGTGTTTTGTCCTCTTGCAGAGAGGTATGGTCAAAGCCTATGCCTCCAGATAACTCAAACCCCATAAGAAGAATTACCCTACCTATGATCTTAAGTTAGCAGTTGTAATGTTTGCCTTAAAGATTTGTAGGCATTACTTGTATGGGGTGCATGTAGATGTGTTCACAGATCATAAAATCCTTCAGTATGTATTCTCTCAGAAAGATTTGAATTTGTATCAGAGAAGGTGGTTAGAGTTATTGAAGGATTATGACATAAGTGTTTTGTATCATTCGGGCAAGGCCAATATAGCGGCTGATGCTCTTAGAAGATTGTCTATGGGTAGTGTTGCTCATTTTGGGGATGATTAGAAAAAGTTAGCTCAAAAAGTTCATCATCTTTCCCGACTAGTTGTTCCCTTAGTTGATTCAGCAGTAGGTAGTATATAGGTGCAGAGTAGTTCAGAATCATCCCTGATTTCTAAGGTAAAAGAAAATCAGGATAGAGATCCCAGTCTAGTTAAGTTGAACGAATCAGTCAGAGACCAAAGAGTAGAGGTTTTATCCTACGAGGGAGATGGTGTGTTGTGTTGTCAGGGTAGATTATATGTGTTTGGTGTAGATGATTTACGGTAACAAATTCTTGCAGAAGCGCATGGTGTGTGTTACTCTATTCATCCAGGGGACACTAAGATGTACCGCGATTTGTGGGAGATCTATTGGTAGAGTAGGATAAAGAGAGATATTATAAAGTTTGTAGCTAAGTTCTCTACATACCAACAAGTTAAGATTGAGCACCAGAAAGCTAGTGGGTCTGTGTAGGAGTTCAGTAGTCCCACTTGGAAGTTGGAGGAGGTGAACATGGATTTTATGATAGGTTTGCCTCGTACCCATCGCCAGCATGATTCTATCTGGGTTATCGCAGACAAGATGACCAAATTAGCTTATTTTTTGTCAGTCCATACATTTTATTCAGCCGAGGACTATGACAAATGCTATCTCAGAAAGTTGGTCAGGTTGCATAGTGTTTCCTTATCTATTATCTCAGACAGAAGTACCCAGTTTACCTTTTATTTATGGAAAGCATTCTAAAAGGGTCTTGGTACCCAAGTCCATCTCCGTACAGCCTTCAACCCTCAAATAGACGGTCAAGCAAAAAGGACCATTTAGACTCTAGAAAATATGCTGAGAACATGTGTTGTTGATTTAAAGGGTAGTTGGGATGACCATTTGCCTTTGAGTGAATTCGCATACAATAACAACTATCATTCAAGTATCCAGATGGATCCTTATGAAGCTTTGTATGGTAGGAGATGTAGATATCTTATTGGTTGGTTTGAAGCAGGTAAGGCCACAGTAGTAGGGTATGACTTGGTGTTTGATGCGTTAGAAAAGGTTCAGTTGATCAGAGAAAGACTTAGGGTTTCCTAGAGCCAACAAAAATCGTATGACGATGTGAGAAGAAAAGATTTCGAGTTTGAGATCGGTGATTTCGTATACTTAAAAATCTCTCCTATGAAAGGAGTGCAGAGGTTTGGAATGAAAGGGAAACTCAGTTCCCGATATGTCGGTCCTTTCAGAATTCTCAGTTATTTTAGAATGGTAGCTTACGATCTTGATTTGCCTTCAGATTTAGCCTCAGTACACCCAGTTTTCCATGTCTCATTGTTGAAAAAGTGTATTGGTGATCCAGCAGTAGTTGTTCCCTTAGAAAGTACAGATATTCAGAACATTCTTTCCTTTTAGGAAGTTCCAATCGAAATTCTTGATTATCAAGTTCGTAGACTAAGGAACAAAGAAGTTCCACTAGTCAGAGTTCTTTGGTGGAATCAGTCCATTGAGGGAGCCACTTGGGAAGTAGAGGAAGATATGCGGACCAAGTACCCTCATCTTTTCTCCGCGAATCCAAATTCATTATAAGGTACCAATCTTCTTAAGATTTTTATCTATCATACTCAGTTTCAATTGCACATCATGTTCATGTAAATTGTGCATTTAAAAATCAGTTCAGTCATGCATCAAATAATTATGTTCAGTGTGTAATCTTAGTCCATCAGTTTCCTCAGCTTAACCAGTTTCATTCGAGGACAAATGATCCCAAGGGGGAGATATTGTAACGCCCCATATTTCTCTAGTATAATCTAAGCCCAACTACATGAGTATTTGTATATAAAATTTTCGAAACACTCATTATTTTTCATTTTATAGCCTTCCATTATGTAGGAAATTCAATTATCTTTCTAACGATATAAAATTTGTCAAAATCCGATAACCGGGTAAGAAGTTATGGCGATTTTAAGTTTCAATCATAAAACACCGTCATTTTAACCCTTTGCACATCACTGAGCAAGCATAAATGATGATTGTGAATTTCGAGTGAAGCTCTACGAAACCACCGTATTGCATCGTCATCCAAAATCCCAGTTATCCTTTTCCAGTGTCTTGTCATGTTAATGGCGCGTCGTGATGATGGTGCATTGCAATAATGGTGTTTCACGATAATGGCACTTCATGATAATGGTGCATCGCGATAATGGTACGTCTCGATAATGCCGCATCGCGCCAACTCGCAAAATCAGGAATTTTTTAGTAGTTTTGAGTTTTAAATCTGAGGGCATTATAGTTTTTTTCCCTCACCCCAGTCAGCCTTTAACACGAAATTCACCCTAATTAACCCATTATATCAATATTTTAATAACTTTTGCCCCAAATTAAGAAGCTTTCTCTCCAAATCAAGAACCCTAGCTCTCAAATTCAAGGTCAATCCCCAAGAACTTCAAGAAATCCATCAATTAAGGTATGTTAGATGTTCATCCATTGATTCCTTTCATCCATGGAGCCCAAGTAACCCATTATAATCACCAAGTTATGATCTTTTCAAGTTATTATGTTTTAAATTGTGATTTCACCCATGAATCTTCATGAACTATGATTTTATACCATGAAATCATTGTTATTATTCAATCCTTCATGTTTTAATATTATTATTTATTGAATTAAACCATGATTTAGATCAATTATGTTGAGTTCATGCTATTTTTACAAGTTACATAACATTCCTATGATTGTTTTAAACCATGAACTACAAGTATTTGATACAATGCCTACTAGAGTGATTTATTTCTTAAGAGCCTTCATGTTTTGATCTCCAAGTTTTAGTGTCATTTTACTATAATTGTTTTGAGTCCTGGGTTGTTTATTTAGTCTAGTCTCAGTATATTACAGAACAGTCTTCAGAATATACTATGAGCACTTCAGAATAGTCAAATATCAGTCAGTTAAACTCAGAACAATCTAGTATATCAGTGTCTTTCAGTTGAGAGTAGGATTTAGCACCAAGTGAGTGTAGGGATGGCGGCTTCCCCATCAGATAGGCAGAGTCAATAGTAGAAGTCCCTATACTCTAGAACTATGTAGCCAACGTATATTATGAGAAGTCACCCATCAGATTAGGCTTGACTCTCTCGCAGGTGTCACCCGTCAGTTCAGGCTTGACACCTTAGTCCTTTGGAAATTCTATCAGTTTAATAGATCCACACAGCCATCGTTAGTACCCGTGGCATGGTATTAACACCCTTCCAACTAGGCTATATGTTACACCCCAATTAGCTTAAATTGGGGAATGTCGGTTAGATGATACCTCCCACAGTCTCAGATATAGTCTCAGTTACAGTCTCAGTTCAATTATTCAGACTAAGTGTTGTTTGACTAAAGCATCCTGATTTCAGTCATATCAGTATTTCAATTTATAGATTTTACTCAGTTTATGTTATATGCTCTATCTTGCATCCTTAAGCAGTTACAAAGTTTCATGCATTTTCAGTATCTAAAGATTCCATGCTCTTTATTCAGTTCTTCCTGCTTTGTATGCATATCCAATTAATTATTAGTTTTGTTCATGAAACCATGCATATTAGCCTACCTTATTTAGTAGACTAGTACATTCAAAGTACTGATCAGATACTTTTCTTTTGTGCTATGATGTATTATACCACAGGTACTTACGCTTAGTTCCCGTATCGCACTTATTCCTTCAAATCATCAGCAGTACAATAGCAGTGGTGAGTCCTCATCATTCGAGGACAGATTATACTACTTCATGTATTTACCTCAGTAGTTAGTAGAGTTAGTTAGGGGCCTATCTTATCAACTCATAGTATTCAGTTTAGAAGCTTTTCCGATACTACAGTTAGCTATTCAGATTATTCATATTTCAGTATTATTCCAGATTCATAATTCAGTAGTCGTTTCATTATTAAAACCTTATGTTATTCAAGTATTCTTCCATATTTATGATCTTTTTATTCAGTGCTCACATCAAGTACCAACTCATGGGTTAGATTGTGGTCCATCGATATTGTAAGCACCGTATGACGACTAGGGGGTAGTCTAGGGTCGTTACAAAGACAATCCTCAAATGGTCTGCATGTTTATCCTTACTTTGAGAATAAACAAGTATGTCATCAATTATGAAAATTATGAACATGTGTAAGTACTGCTTGAACACCCTTTTCATTAACTCTATAAAAGCTGCAGAAGCATTGTAAGTCTAAAATACATAAAAACAAATTCAAAGTGATGATATCGAGTTTTGAAGGTTTTCTTTGAAATGTCTGATAGTTGGATTTGTGGTATATATTAGAAAAGTAATTGGAACTCTGAATTTGGTTGACTAAGTCAGCAATTCTGGGGATGGGATACTTATTCTTCACTCTGACTTTGTTCAACTGACATTAGTCGATGCAACTTCTGAGAGAGTTGTCCTTCTTGTGTATGAAAAAAACTGGAGCACCCCATGAAGATGTCACGGCCCAAAAACAAAGGGTTGTGATGGCAGTTGTCCCAGCAATCCTTGACAAGTAAGCCTATCACCCAAACTGATATGAAATGAAAGATAATACAAAGCCCAAGGCAAGCCTCCTAGAATAGAGTCAAACCACCTATATATATGTAGTAAAAGTGAAAATAAAATCAAGATACCAAACCAAATCCCAAACCTAGTGTCACAGTATAAGAACTACAAAATACATCTCGAATGCCAATAGGTACAATAATAGTTCAAAAGGATCAAAACTCTATCTCCAAATCCTAAATTAGACATAGTCTAGATAAAACTAGGTAGGAGTCAACTCCGAATTCATAAATCAACTGCTACCTCAAAAGGGCTCCGAGTAATGTCTAAATCAACTACCGGGAGGCATACTTGTACCTGGATCTGCACCGAAAGGTCATAGTAGGGGTGAGTACGATCTACTTGTACTCAGTAGGTATCATAGACCAAGTGAGCAAAGTAGAAAATAAAGAATATAACCACAAACTATGTGTATGCCACCTTTAATCAAAAAATGACCTAAATAGTAGCCCACGTCGTCTCCACTAATAATTCTAATATACACACATATAACCAATACATGAAGAGAGAAAAAGAACAAATATACATGTGTATCAAACACAAGAATAGAAATATAGAGCAAATGGTAGATATTAAGTCAAAGACAATAATACAATCACAGTATAAGCACAATATAAGAAGTGCAACGAAGAAGATAATGATGATGATGCACGAGGTCGTCATACAATCTCCATATACACCTTCTGAGCTAAGCCTTAAAGAGGACCCATGAGGGGTTCATCAACCCAAACCTACCAGAATCAGATACACACATAGGACTCAAGGGGAATTCGCCAGCCCATATATAACCAATATCAAATGCCAATATTTGTAACTCCTCTCTAGCATATCATCGGTAGAGGGTTTCAAAAGATATTACATTTTTTGTTTAAAAAGCCAGTGTTTCCAGTTTTTACAATATAGTTATGGTGGTGCCAATGTTTCATGAATAAATATGATATGAGGATGTAATGCACACAACCACCTAAAATGAGAATATCCAATGTCCAACCAATGTGTAAATCGTGTGAGCCAAAAAAATCCAGTTAAATCAACCAACTATCCATGATCCGATATAATCAGAACTATCAAGTGAAACATGCAAGAAAATATGACTTATACCACATAAATCAAAAAATCTAGGATTTTTCCACCAAAAAGAGCACAACCAAACATACATATATCAATACTAGGCCAACAACATCATATAAGACCCTACACGGTCACAAATAGAAAATAATGTCTCAAGATCACCAAATATTATTCACATAAGCCCCCATACGGGCACATAATAACCTATCACATTTTTCATGATACAACCCCACACCCATAGCATGCTTTTACATTATTATTACCTACCCAACCTAGTCTGAAGAAAGTTAAGCTTTAAACAACCTCGAATGCCAAAAACCATTCTGCAAGCCTTCAATACGAATCCTTACTCCTCACGAATGGACTCAAAATTAAATAAATCATACAAATATGGAATTTATACTTCAAAAGAAAGTCAATGATACCCATATTTCCTATTTTTAAGTAGGGGTGAAAATGGACCCCTGAAATGAGTTTTCGAGAAAGAACGGTAAAATTGTAATTTTGTTTTTGAAATATGTTTCCAATATTTTTAGGAGTCTACAACTTAAAACTCAAGAGAAAACAAGTTAAAAACAAGGTCCAAATTGGAGAAAACCTATATTTGAGCATTGTAGGCAAAAATCCTCATAATTCATTTTAAAAATCAAGAATTGAAGTTGTTTTAAAAGTGAAATCGAAAGAAAAGTGATAATTATAATATTAGAAACTCACCCAAGTGAAAACGGGTTGAAATTATTGTTTAAATAGGAGAATTATAATTTTTTAGGCCTTACGGGCAAAAATCTCCAATTTCTACCTTTTTAATTTACGTTTAAACAAGAATTACGTGATAAAATTTTGAGAAAATAGTTGGAATAGGTGTTATGGACCTTACCCAAGATTAAAAGTGGAAGAAATTGCTCAAAATCATGAAACCCTAAGCTCTAAGTCTCAAAAATAATAAAAATAATGGTGTAATTTGGGTAAATATATGACCCAAGCATCGCGTTCCCGATTATCGGGTCATGTTTGCAGTACCTGGCCTGGGGGTAGGTATCGCATCGTGATCCTATCATCGCATTCACAGGACTCAAGATCATGACCAAGATGTCGCGAATTTGAAACTTAGGGATGATCAGCCGAATCACATACGCAACTGGCCAACGCGATTAAGGGTGCACCAACACTAGCTGGAGACGTAAAATTCTCCAAGTCTTTGTAGACCCCTAAAGATTCATTTCAAAATCCGATGGCGATATTTTATTTCGATGTTCCAGGATGAATGGCGATATCATAATTTGGAGGCAGCAGCATTTTCATAAAGTTGACCCCTAAAATCCAATTTCACAACTTTTAGAACTTAGGGTCAAAATGAGATATAAAAGCCATAAAACCATACCAACCATGTTACCAATCTATAATTGATGTTTCGGATCTTCTGCCACAGTTCGTTTTACCATTTGATGCACTGATCAATAAATGTTGAATGAAGTCAACTATAAAGCTTTTCAAGCCACCCAAAATCACAATATCACATAAATCACACCGAAATGCTTTGGGAACCATGCCAATCATCCCCATACCCCATAAATACCACAATGAAACTATGAGGAGGCGTAAAATGGTAAAATCACACAAAAATAAATATTTCACAAATATCATCAAAAATCAAGTTGTTGCATCATCCACCATAAAAAATATAGTTTGTCCTCGAACTAATGGCAAGGGAAAACCTGGATGAATAAAAAGTTAGAGATAAGAACTATGCATATCAGACTCGATCTCCCAATTAGCCTCATCTACAGGTCGATGTCTCCACAGGTCCTTACCACTAGGATATCTCTATAATGCAACTGCCTAACATCCCTAGCCAAGATAGACCTAGGCTCCTCAACAAAATATGACCTCTCATCAAACTAAATCAAATCCCAACGAATAACATGAGACTCATCCAAAATGTAATGCCAACGCATGAAAACATGAAAAACTGTATGAATAGATGATAAATCTGGGGGGAAAAGCTAAATCATAAACCAATCACCGATAGTTCGAAAAATACTAAATAGGCCACTATACATAGGGCTAAGCTTTCCCCTCTTCCCAAACCACATCACAACCTTCATGGGTAAGACTCAAAGAAAAACTCCATCACCAACACTAAAACTAAAGGCACGAAGTCTATGATCTGCATAGCACTTTGGCCTACTCTGGGCCGATCAAAGCCAATTTTGAATAATCCAAACTCTATCCAAAGATTCACGAAGCAAGTTCGTACCTCAAAGTTTAATCTCCAAAACCTCAAACCAACCAACTGGAGAGGGACAATGCCTACCATACAAAGCCTCAAAAGGGGCCATATCAATACTATAATAATAACTATTATTATATGAAAACTCCACCAAACCTAGATATTGCTCCCACTAACCACCAAAATGCATCACATAAGCACAGAGCATATCCTTCAAAACCTAAATAGTCCGCTCTGATAGCCCATCATTCAGGGTGAAATATTATCCCTGAGCACCTAAATCATCTTGATAGGTCATTCAAAAGTGAGAAGTGAACACTAAACCTCAATCTGAGATAATAGACACTGACACACCATGAAGATGCACAATCTCATAGATATAGATATGGGCCATCCTCTCAACACTAAAAGTGACCTGTTCTAAAAAAATGACAAACTTGGTCAACCAATCCATGATGACCCAAACACTATTAGAACCATGAGAAGGATGAATCACCTGATCCAAACTAGGGCCTTGTCATAATGGGCATCCCAAGTGCAACCAGAATTGGGGACCACCTATGGTTAAAATCATTAACCTGGGTATGTGTTGATTAAGCATCCTAGAACCACCTATGGGCTATATGGGCTAGTGTAACCCCTTGAAGCCACACGAATCAGAGATATCATAGGAGTAGAGGATTCCCAAGTACCCATTGCACTCCATAATACATATAAAAAATTGTAACTTAAGGGATTTCTATGTACCCTATTTGGTCATCCTAACCAAATCCTTATGTCAGCAAGTTGAGTTTTCAGTGTCCATCTATTGGGCTCACACCTTCATGGTTAGCTATCTCACCCCGCCATTATTGCCCAATTAAAACCATTACCACTTAACAAAGACCACTATTCCATTTATTATTAACCAAGTCTATAAGTAGTGGTATCGTCGTATCAACTATAGCTTGCAAAAAAGGTCCTTGGCCATCCTTTATAAGAAAAAGGATTCCCATATACCCATAGATTACATTATTAAGTTACTTGGGGGAATCCCGTGTACCCCACAAGTAATAATTATTATGTTTGCTTAAGGGATTCCTTGGTACCCTACAAGCCTTTTAATTAAACCAACCATGACCACCAAGACCTTACCATTTAACCATTCTAAACAATTTAAACCATTTAGGGTTCCATTACCATGTTATATCATGCAATAGTTCCATTAAAAGTCTAATAATACAGTAAAAGCATTCTCATAGGCATTTTATCAAACATATTAGGGGCATAGTGTTTCCAAAACCAAAACCAAGTACCAACTAACCATTACCATGTAACTAAATATCCAAACCACTATTAAAACATGTAAATCCATAATTAAAATATTGGAATACCATAACCAAGCATTTATAACCGAAACCCCCAATATATATTTGAAAACCCCAAACCCTAAAATATTTATGCCTTGAAAACAATTCATAGAACATGTCTTTAGTTGGAACTAACAATGAGGGAGAAGTATCCTGACTTAGATTAAGAAGAAAATGGGAATAAATCACTCCTATGAGCCTCAATTCACCACCTTGAAGAAAACCATAGCTTTTTCTTAACACAAGAGCCTTGTGACATTTTGAGAGGGTTTAGAGTTTTTGATTAATTGCAATTAGGTTAATGAATCCCCAAAAAGGTGTTTTAAGTCATGGGGTCCCAAGGAGTTATAAGGTTAAATATCTAGATTACCCCCAACATAAACTATATTAATTACCCTTAGGAGGGTACGACCCCCTCCCTCATTCGTACCATAGGGTATGAGTAGTACCCACTACTTTTACCCCAAGTAGAATATCAACCCCTACACTAACCAACCTATAACTCCAAAGTCCCACTTGTACCTAATCATATGATTGGTACCTATAAACCATACCTTAGACAGAATAAAGAGGGGTGAGACTGTCCAATATACAAGTTGGATTAAACCACTCATACCCTATCTCATGACCCATGGTGAATCACTCATACTTATATCCAAGTTAATGATATGACCCAAACTGGGGCCTTATCCTAATTGATGTCCCAATTCTGACTAGGACCAAAGACTATCCCCATTAGTAACTATCTAGATATAGACTCTAGGATAGTTCTATTGCTGAGACCGACCCGATTGAGTCCGACCGTCCCCTTCCCGCCGTACAACCATACCAAGCCAAACCAAACCATAGATCCAACCATAACTGAATAAGTTCCATTAATAATTAAATAATTCCAAAATAAAAGTGGATGAAACAACCAACAATTGTTGTTAATCGAGATCAACCCCAATACCAATACCAAGGCTAAGGTTGACACTAATACCGATCATGCCCATTCCAACCCATAGTATTACCCCAAAAGCCTCTAATTAAAAGAACACAAACATCCGGTTGGGACATGCCCCCCACCATAGCTAAAACAAATATCTATAAA
The DNA here is from genome assembly GCF_002878395.1 of Capsicum annuum. Classification (NCBI taxonomy): domain Eukaryota; kingdom Viridiplantae; phylum Streptophyta; class Magnoliopsida; order Solanales; family Solanaceae; genus Capsicum; species Capsicum annuum. The sequence goes on along the minus strand of NW_025830138.1, from coordinate 8,677 downwards.
TTATCCAAAGTATAAAATAACATCAATGAAATAGAGCCTTTTGATTAGATGAAAGCTAACCATGTCAATCCAAATACTGACCTAGAAGTTCAAATTACTAAGCAGGAGAAGTAGAACAGTCGGTTCCTGCATTGTATGGGGATACAGTTCCTGAAGATGGGTTACTAGGTGAATGCTAGCATGAACTTAGGATAAGGATAAAATAATATAATTTATAAAATCATGTAAAAACCATCCATATTCACACAACCATACATTTGTATATAACCACGCTGGGAAAGAGAACTGGTTTTAGCATGTCATTTAAAACCTTTACCTAGGCTGTGTAGCTTTGCCATCCTAAACCACCCGCAGCCAATATGGTTTCAGTTTCCCCAACTGAAAGGGCCCAGTGCATGAAGCCGCATGACCAGGAGAGGAAACATAGGATGACTAGTACATCCCCCAAAATATATAAAGTGTGACATCATGCATACGATTACTAGGACAAAACCTCACATCAAAAAATATGAGTTTCCAGTTTAGATCAGCCCAGGACCTCTACCTTCCACGGCTTTGCTACACGTCTCTCCTTTAAGATTAATTAAAATCATTTTCCAACCAAACAATTATTCCATTATTAATAACCAGGGCTATTATTAGTGGTATCTCTATACCAATAATAACTTGCAAGTATTGTCCTTAGCCAACCTTAAGGGATTTTTATGTACCCCAAATGATTTAAAATAAACCAAAACCATGGACACCATGGCCTTTTCAATCCATTCAAAACCATTCATATCATTTAGGGTTCCATTACCAAGTTTAAACCATGCCTAAGTTCCTTTGAAAAACCAATATTAAAATAAAAATTGTTATAGGCATTTTATCCAACACTTTGGGGGCATAGTATTTCCAAAACCAAATTCCATTACCAAAGAACTATTCTCATGCAACCAATTATCCAAAACTACCATTAATGCATATAAAAACATAGTTAAAATATGGGAAAACCATAACCTAATATTTATAACAAAAACCCTCAAATCATATTTGAAAACCCAAAATAATACAACATTCAAATCATGAAAAAAATATATAAAATCATACCTTTATTTGGAACTAACAATGAGGGAAGAGAACATGCCTTAAAATAAGATGATGATGGAAAGAAATCACCAAGACAATCCTAAATTTATTCCTTAAGATTGGGTGGAATTTTGGACCCAAAGTACAATGGTGCAATATAGGTGTTGTTATTCTCAAAATAATGCATAGATTACATTGTTGATAGCTTGGCTTGTGGAAAAAGCTCTGAGGATAGGGAAAACAAAGATTTTTGGTCCGTGAGCTATTTGGTCTCAAGGTAGGTTAGGCTTATTGTGTTAGATTGATCTTTATTGTAGTATAATTGTGATATCTTGATAATATTGGGTGGGATCTTAGATATTGAATTGGTAGATGGAAATGTTTGGGACTAGTTGGATCACTTAGGTCTTGAAACACATTAAGTGGGATAGTTGACTCATATCCTAGAACCTTGGTTTGTTGGACTTGTTATCTTATGAATAGAATGATATTACTCTAGTGGCTCTAGTAGATGAGAGTGACCTTGTTCACTCACCTTAAAAGTATGTTGACCTAGATATGCTTAGTTATGGAATGGCTTTAGTGCTTGGGGTGACTTAGGAGGAATACTTAAAGAAGAATTATCCCATAAGAGTAGTGTAGATTGGTAATCCCTTAAGGTATGATTTCGATAACTTAGCCTAATTTTGAGTAGAAGTTATACTTGTAGAAGAGAATTTGGGGATTATTAGAAGAGAAACTTGACTCGTCTTAAGCTTGAACTATGCAACTTTCTTAGAGACCTAGATATTTAGTGAACACTTAGATTATACTTTTGGTGATATAATGGCTAAATCTGGTAAATGGTTTATGCATATTGTCGATGTTGGAATAATGTGTATATTTGATTGATTATATTGTTTTCATGATATAGATAGCATTACAAAATCTTGTGAATTGAATATATGGCTATGCTATCACTTAACTTATTGTCTAGTTTTCTATGTGAGTCTTGAATTATGTCACAACTCTTATCATGAGTTCAGCTTAATGAATAAACTAATGTTTGTGAAAAAGGGTCTTCTTGTGCTAGTATTGTGAACCATGTGAGTAAAGATGGATTCTAGAAGGCATACCCTTGACTTATAATTGACTTGTTGATAATCATTATTAAGCTAGCAAAAAGGGCGATTGTTCATACCATTTAGATATAAATACCCATGCACGTACTCATATAATGTAGTAATTATTAATGGTGAAGTACCATGATATGTATTTCCTTACACCTCTTACACTCTATTGTTGTGGGCTTGTACTTGTTATTGATCTAGCTATATATATATGTATTTATTATTATCTTAGTGGTTATTGGTGATATGATGATGCCCAATAAATTAGAAGGATATATTGATGTTGTGATGATACCTAGTAAATTTGGAAGAGGTATTAATATTATGATGATACTCGGTGAATCCAAAGGATATATTAATGATATGATGGTGCTCGGTAAATCCAAAGGTTATATTGATGCTGTGATGATACCTAATAAATCTGGAAGAGGTATTAATGTTATGATGATGCTTGGTAAACTCAGAGGATATATTGATGCTATGGTGATGTTATGTATGGTAAGCATATAAAAATATATAGATATATGTATGGTTATCCCATGGTATGATTAAGTCCTTGTATGCACTTAGGATATGAGGTTTTTCTTAGGAAGCTATTCATGGTTCTCTAGCGTTAATTACTGGTTAAGTGGCATGGCTTTTATTAATACTAAATAGTGAATAGAAGTCGAATATGTTGAATATTGAGTTAAGACTAATCGGTAAGTGTAATAATGTGTAGAATTAAGGATTTACCTAGTAAATATATATTTGGCTTAAATAAATAGTTATGTTATGGAATTTCGTCTAGTAAAATGGGTTATCCGATAACTAGTTGTCTATATAAAGTGGTTATATTACATGATGGCTAGGATCCTAGAATACTAGTTGGTGGACCTTGTTTTGTTAAAATGTGGTAACTACTAATTATGGTTGTAAATGGATAATAATGATAATAGACTTAGCATTGATGATGATTAGTGATACTGATATCTAGTATGTAATGTCGTTGGTTGTTTAAATGAGGACTTAGATAACTATGGTGCAAACTAGAAAATGGTGTTAGTTAATAGATAGAAAAGTATGTTGGTACTAGGTATCTTCTCACTATTTGATTACTAGTGTACTTATGATAACTATGAATCAGTTTTTTAAATGGTGATTATGGTTTAGTGATACATCTTGGATAGATGTGGGTGTTGTCCTTCTAATGAATCATAAATAGTTACTACTCTATGAATAAAGAGTATATGAGGAATCGTTTAGGAAAATGGTTGGAGGCCTTATGATGACTAGTAAACTAGTAGCTCAACATAAATAGTGGTTAGTTAATAGAAACAGAGTAAATTATAATAAGGAGTTAGAGGTCTAAATAATTATATAACTATGGTTATGATTAATTTAGTATATCTTGGTTCGACTTGAGGTAGTTGATGATGATTATGGATCTTGCCAAGTGACCGTGACGGGAAATGTGGAAACCGTGGTAAATGTGAGTTGGTTGTGTATATGTATTTATATATCTTGATACGTTGATAAATTTATATATTGGTGTACTCTCTGGTGATATGTGATGTCGTGATGAGTTCTTTACTTTGTGTTCTTTAGGATTTACTTCCCAGTGGTATGGGACGCCGTGGTAAGTTCTTTTGCTTTATGTTTTAATGATTGTATGCATGTGGAACTTGGTATTTATGCGATTGTAATTGTATATATGTTGCTCTACACTTCTGGATCGATTGTTCATTTTGTACGATGGTTGTGGTACATTTTGATAAGAGATGTTGTATTATTGTTTTAGTTTTTAGTTATTTTGTATAGTGATGATGGAGATGATTTAAGTTTGATTTTGTATCTTGACTTATAGTTGTTGTCTTACTTTGTATCATCATTATATCATAATTTAGCTCAGTCGGCCGATGATGCCTACTGAGTAACTATTTTTTTGGTACTCATACTACACTTCTATACATTTTTAGAGCACACTCAAGTACTAGTTGTCGCCACTAAGTTGAGATCGTGCGGTGTCTATCTTCTAGAGACAGGGTGAGCTTTTGGAATTTTGAGTTGCCCGTTTCCTTCCTATCCTTATTTATTCTTTTGTATTTGAGATGAATTTCTAAGACTATTTAGACTTTGAGATATATTCCCTATTGTCAAACTTAGAATCTCTTGTACTGATATTGCCAGGTCATGAGATTGGTATTCGTATATTGGTTGTCTTCTTTTATTCTGAAAACTGTTTCTTATATTTATATTCGTATGTTTGGTCCATGTTGGACGTTCTACCAAAGTAACCCATTGCCTTAGCTCCAGGTTACGGTGTTGGCTTACCTACTGGTAGGTTTCAGTAGGTGCCATCACAACTTGTGAATCAAGTCATGACACCTAACATTGCATTCGTAGGACTTGAGATCATGACGAAGTTGTCGTGAATACGATACTTAGGGATGATCAGTTAAGTCGCGTACGCGACTGGAAGATCGCGATCATGGGTAACCAGCACCAGCTAGAGACTTGGAATTCCAAGTATCTGCGAACCCCTTGGGATTCATACAAAATACCATAAACGCAAACAAACTCTGCTACCCTACAAAATTTGACACTCTGGACTCAATGGTGATATCAGAATTTTGAAAAAAACATCATTTTCACAAAGTTGACCCCCAAAGCTAAATTTCATAACTTCTTGAACCAAGGATCCAAATGAGATATAAAAGTCATAAAATCATACCAACTATGTTACCAACCTAAAATTGATGTTCCAGATCTACTGGCGCAATATATTTTGCCATCTAACGCACCGATCAATATATGTTGACTGAAGTCATCTATAATGCTTTTCAAGCCACCCAAAATTACAATATCACATAAATCACAACAAAATGCTTCAGGATCAATGTCAATCATCCCCAAACTCCACAAATGCCATAATGCTACTACAGGGAGGGGTAAAATAGTCAAATCACACAGAAATAAATATTTCACAAAAATCATCAAAAATTAAGTCATTATAGAAAAGATGCTAGGACTGATGAAACCTTTGTCTAGAAGGTCTTTTCACTACTTTTTAATTGCCTTAAGCTCAACTAGCTATTTTTGGGTTAAATTGAAATTGCTTGGGCTCTTAGAAGAAGATCTATTTTGAAATTAATTTCCTACTCGAGAGGAACTCGGGTCAAATCTTTGAGAAAAACTTTTGGAAATTCATTAACCACTGGAACTGACTCAAGAGTTGGGGTTTTAAAATTTGAAATGTTAACCCAAAAAAGATGATAGATGAACCCTTTGAAAATTATTTTTCTAGCCTTAAGGTAAGAAACAAACTGACCTATAGGCATTGAGGTACTACCCTTCTACTTTATGACTGGCTTATTTGAAAATTGAAAGTAAACTACTCATTTTCTACAATTAATTTAGGCATATCAAGACTAGATCCAATCCAAGCCAAGAATAACATCAAAATTGGTCATGTCTAATTCTATAAGATCAACAGAGGTGACTTAACAAGAAACTATGGTAGGGTAATTTATGTATTCCTGCCTAGTAAAAGTTGAATCGACAATTACAGCATAGACTAAGAAAGGTTCTAAGAGTGTTTTGGGAGTAAAATTGTAGTCTAATAGTACATAAAAATTCACAAAAGAAACTAAACATAACTTTTTACTCAGGTATCTAATTAACAAATGGTTGATGACATTGGAAATAAAACTCAAAGACCTTTCATTTGGTGGATAATAAGCCCCAACAATTTTTATATTCTAGGAGTTAAGATAGATTGAAATTGACTATAAAATGATTCTTTACAAAAACTCAATAGATAAGGAGGGTTTCAACTTGTCTTTCATCAATGGGTTACTTGTGGCCTTAATACTTTACTAAATAACTTTGCATACTATCAAAACATGATGTTTTGTAGTGCATATACTTGAATCATGGTTCTAATCTTATCTTCGATTCTCGGGGTGTTATAGAGAAAGAAGGTAGCTACACTGACTTCACATTTTGACGAGGCTTGATAGTTATTCTTTAAGGCTAGCCAAGTGGTTATGGATGATTTTCGAAATCAACCACCTATTATTCTATTAAATAAGGTCTTGTGTTTGATGAAAGTTATTTCCTACCCCTCTTATTTTGTGTCCCCAAGAAACCAATTTATCTTGAAGCCCTTAGGAAAGCTCCTTCATTTAGTCCCCCAAGAAAGGTATCTCTTTTTGTAGGTTCTGAAAAAATTGCTTAATTTTGATCTTCTTGGCCACAAATCCTATTGCCCATCCTAATTTGGATGTTATAATTCAACTGCTAACATTTGTGTTCCAGAATCAAGGAAAAATTACACTAATATCTAAAACCTGACAACTCTTTTTATAAGTTAGTTGATTCTTTTACGATTTTGATCTAATACATTGACAAGAGATGATCTGTGACTTCATTGATTTTGGATAAGTTTAGCTTATTTTAAGAATTTATTGTGATGGCAAGTTACTAGAAGCCTTTGGTAACTTTAAAAGATCAGAAGAGTTATTTCCCCTACTTTACTACTTAATTAATGTGTACATGCATCTGATCGAATAACAAATCAGTTTCACTATTTTCCTTTTTGGTCCTTGATTTAACTTCTTCAATCCTAAGATTTGTTTTCTTTTTCCTCATCTAATATTCTCCAGTGGGTTCTCCTAGAAAATAAAATATTGACCCTTGAATGTCAAAAGATCCTGAAGAAAGTCTTGACTAACCACCCTCAACCTGCTAATATAAAAGCCTTAGTTTTTCAGTATTTTAAGTTCAAGACCACAAGAGAAATTCTTACTTATGTAAAGGATTAAACATATATTTTTAGCCCTGAATCCAAACAGCTAATTTTTGAGGTGGCTAAACTGAGGGACGAAAGATCCAATCATGCAAAGATCTTCAAAGCTAAAATTTGAATTAAGCTTGATTTGAGGAAGGAAATTTGAGTTGTAAAGGGGGATATCTCGGAGAAAACATAGTTATGGAATAGGTACCATCATTCTATAGAGAGGATTAACTTTGGTACTTACTTCTGACAAAGAGTGACTTAAGAGATCATTGACTGAGATAGATACTACTTTCGACTTGAAGAAGTCAAGAAAGCTAAACCCAATTCTTAGAGACTTTGTTTTAGGCTCTAATTTTTTTTATGAGTCCAAGTCTTATATGTTAAATACTTTAGAGTAATTCAACATTGGTACTATTAACATTGAAGAAAAAATTGTTGAAGCCCGATCTTTATAAATCAAGACAAATTTCTTAAGCCGAACTCAAAGGATTTTGCGGTTTCCTTTGATGAAGAGATTTCAAATTCAAAATCCTCTGGAAATGAGTAAAAATATTATGGTTATAGCACAAAAACCTTACTTTCCTTTTCTTTTTAGAGTCCCTCAAGATCTCTAACTTTTGTGCCTCTAGCAGTTTGTCAATTTTGGACCTAAAAATCAAAGCTGCTTTTATAGATTAATGATGAAGTTATGTAGTTATTCGGTGTCACATTATTTAATTTTAAAGATTTTAGCCTTCCTATGTTGTTCCTATAACACCTCATATTTTGTACGTATGAATACTCAGTGTTTACAAAACATAAAGTTTGAGACTTAAAGTCCCAAGTAATACTATTTATTCTTTGTGACCAAGAGTTTCGGTATGACTTGTGGAACTATGACCTATATTTTTTCCTAGTTCCTAGTCACCATAAATCATACATGATTCGTGGAATGTCATACAAGTACTAACTTGTAAATATAGACCATAGGCTTAACGAATCCCCCTCAAAACCATTAGTCATTGTACGAGTCATACTTTTAATATATGAGTCGTACTGATAAGCCTACAAGTTAGAAAATTAAATTAGAGAAGTGATCCAGGAATTTAACAACTCATAGTGACCCCATTTGTTAGTACGAATCATACTATGGTCCATGACTCATGGTATGTTTCACCATAAAGTTTAAAAATATCTCATTAAGGGTATAATTGTCCTTTCCTTATTTATTTACCCTTTCCCATGATATGTTACTCCCTAAAACCTATAATTATTAGATCCTAAATCTTATTGTTACCTTAAATTCTCAATAACAGACCCATAAAAAGTCTAAGGAAAGATCTAATAAGCTAGGGTTCTTAATCAAGCAAGTTCATAAAGTTTCTCTTGTCAAGTGTTTGTCTTAATTTGGGTATGCAAGATTTCAGTGATGAATTTATTTCATCTTCAAGCATGTTTACTTTCAATATATATGATATTATTATTTAAAACTAAGGCTTATGCCTAATTTACTAAAGTTTGATGCTTTACATACTTTACATGATTTCCATAAACAACGTTTTCTCGTGATCTTATGACTTTTATCTAACTAACGATTTATGCATCAAGAATCATACTTTAAGGTTACTTTATAAATTATGAACTCTAGCTTGAATATACATTCATTCAAAGACATGATTTTCCACATATGATTTATGACATGGCATAGAGCTTAGGCTTATAACAAGAACAAGTTACAGAT
>NW_025830137.1:0-2109 GCF_002878395.1 Capsicum annuum | reverse complement strand
TATAATTAATATAATCTAATAATATGTCAAACATGTCTTGTTAAAGTTTTTTAAAATTATTAAAGTTTTTTACTACGTAATTAGATAATTTTTAAGGAAAAAATATTTGTGAGGAAGAAAATATTCTCAAAGAATTAGAATATATCAAAGGACCATAAATAATTTAATATTTTGTAAACTAACATGATTTAAAATATTTAAATAATTATAATTTGACGAAGATCATAAATAAAAAAAATATTTATATTTTTATGATTGTGTGAGTATCTAATTATTTAATTATATATAGAAATAAATTTATTTTGATATTTATTGAGTTTTAATTTCTTTCTTTATTTTATGTTGCAAGAGTTTTTGTATAATTCAATTTTTCATCTTATAAAATTGTCACGACCCAAAAACGAGGGTCATGATACCACTTGTCGCGGCATACCTTGACAAGTAAGTCTATCACCCAAACTGATACAAAAGAGAAAAGGGTAGAAATATCCTAAGGTAAGGCTTCTAGAATGAAGCTGAACCATATAAGTAATCAAAACAATGTGAAAAGAATTTATCCAAATTACCAATAATGCCCAAAATTAGGTGTCAATAGTGTAAGAACTACTAATACAATCCTGAAGTCAGATACATTAGAAAAATAACCACAAAAGAATAATGTTTGTCTTCAAATACTAATAAAGACATAGCTACTATAGAAAGATAGAGGTGAACTTCGAACGCATGAATGTCTAACCACTACCTTAGAAACTCCAACAAACGCCCGAGTCAAGCAAGTTGAGGCACACTCGAACTAGGACCCATACCGAAAGGGCGCCGTAGGCATGAGTACGGTCCACTTATACTCAGTAAATATCATAAGCCGACCAAACAAAGTAGTAAATAAAGCATACAAAATATACACTAAGGGCACGTCACCTACAATCAGAAAATGTCTCATAACGGTAGCCCACAATGCTTGTACTAACAGTTCTAATATATATATATATATCGGATATATTGCAATATCACAACCAGATAGAACACAAGTATGCATTATATCATATATAAGTAGAACAAGGAGGAACATACATATTGTAATACCCCGCATGTTTCTAATCCTGTGATTCATACTTGAGTACATAACTTACAATGAATATCCTAGTTATAGGATAGCTTATGATCCATTAAGCATGTTCATATGAGTCACTTAAGGTAATATAAGCTAAGAGTTTTTGAATCCATCAAGTTTTAGTGTTTGATTTTGCAAGGGTTATCTTTAAACGAGTATAACTCGATGTTAATGTGTTATTTTGCCTGATTTATACCCACCAAATTGTAGAAAATCGAATTAGCTTTCCAACGATACCAATTTTCCATTAATCCAATACCCGAGAAAAAGTTATGCCCATTTTCGTGAGAGACAGTAAGATAGGCGATTGTTAGGGCGCCGCCTAACCCAAGCATAGGCGATTGGTTGGGCGCCGCCCAACCCAAGCATAGGAGATCACTTGGGCGCTGCCTAAGTCAATTCCAGGAGGTCAAAAAAACTCGTCTTGAGTTATTTTAGAGGTAATTAAGTCTTTAAATACTCCTTACACGTCCCTAAACTTAACCCTACAAAATATATATCTTCTAAACATATTACAACCCTATTTTCATCTCAAATCTCATCATCCAAGAGCACTAAAGGATAAAAACAACTAGGGTTGCATAATTAATCTTGAAAATCCAATTTCAAGGAAATTCCTCCGTCAATCATCAAGAATTTTCCTTCTAAGGTATGCGTAGTGCTCATCCATGGATTCCTTTCATCAGTAGAGTTCAAGAATCAATCTTTAAAATACAAAAGCTTGGTTGATTATGGTGATATGATCATACCCATGTTGATGTTTTTTTGTTTTCCTCTTTTTCATTATAAAGTATGATTTCTATATCGTTGGGTGTTGATGATCATGTTGTTGATATTGGGTGATTCCCAAGATGGAATCTTTATATGTTTTTGTGAATTCATGATATCATATGAGTTGGAAACATGTAAATTTGGTTGTTCATGATGTATAATTTGATGAATTTACCTATTCTTAAGATGTGCATGTAAGGTGTTCGATAAAATGCCTAAGGAACTAG
>NW_025830136.1:0-1113 GCF_002878395.1 Capsicum annuum | reverse complement strand
TTTTTTTAATTTTTTTTGCATTAATTTTTAATTTAAACGCGCCATTTTTTATTTAAATAATTATGTATTTTTTATGTCTGATCTAGGGAGTAAAAAGTATCACTTTTTTATAGTTAAGGTATGTAATAGATCACTTATATAGTTTAGGTGTGGATTCGACTTTTCGACTATAGTCTAGAGTGAAAACGATGCCTTTTTCCTTATTAAATAGTAATTAAATTGATAAATTACACATATAAATCTTTTCGTTGAAATTTTGTTGGTTTATTGGTTTCCTCTTTTAGAATATTCTATCACTTTTCTTTTTATGTTTTTGTGTCGAGTATAAAATCTTAAATTTCAACTTGTTCTCTAATAAGGGTTATATATTACTTGTGTCAATAAATAATTTTTCATCGTAAACTACTTTTCATAACATGCAACTTGTAAGTTTTTCAATTTTGAATTTTTGTATTTGTTTGTTAAGACCTTTACTAGAATATTTAAAGGTAGTGGTATGGATTGCGTATGCTTATCCTCTTCGGACTTCATTTGGTGAGAATATATTGGGTATATTGTTGTTGTTGTATGACACTTCACATAACAAAATTTTGCTAGACATAAACAAAATTAAGTAATATCATATTGGTGTAATTTTAAGGGGTCATAAACTTGCATATTAAATAATTGAGAGGTTATAAACATAAAAAGTTTGGGAGTTATGAAGATCAAGAGGTGTGAGTTACAAAAATGTCTTTTTATAATAAAATAAATAAAAAATAAGAAAAAGTTCAAAAAAACATAAATAAAATTTCTGATTAAAAAAAAATATGTCACGTCATTCTTATTAGTTTACACTACTTTAATGAGGCATTAATAAAAATCAAGATATAATTGAACCAATGTCATAACTAATGTCTTATTTAAATCATTATGTGTGAACTAAATAATAAAGAAAGAAAATAAAAAAGGAAAGAAATAGTAAGGTTAAAATCTAGGAATGCAGACCATTTCTTCTTTTCTTGTTCAAAGCTTCTTCTATAAGGCCTTCTAATTAGTATGAAATGATTTTCATTGTTTTGTATTATGATGTGTTCTTCTTCATCCATTACTATTATTTTCTTGTCATGGGCC
>NW_025830135.1:0-1259 GCF_002878395.1 Capsicum annuum | reverse complement strand
TGAATTTTGTCCATGAACTTACATGAATTTTGAATTTTTACCATGTTTCTATGAAAATATTCGTGATATTAAACCTTACATGTTTGAATGGGTTGTTTGTTGAAAATTTAAACCCTAATTGATGATCTTAGAAGTGGAATTATGCTATTACTATAACTTTTAACACTATTCTCATGCTTAGCGTAAACTATGCATTGCAAGTGTTTGATAAAATGCCTAGATGAAAGGATTTTGAATAATGACTACTTAATATATCCCTAAAACTTTAGTATGTTTTAAATATTGTGGTTACCATATCATGTCCATGAGAATTTCAGAATAAATCCTCAATTTATGATCTTGTCATGTGATTGTGCTATCTCATTATGTCTAGAAGTATCCTCGTGTTAAAGTCTCAACCTCCATGTGTTTGATGAAATGTTTAAGTGGAATAATTGTAAACAATGATCTCCTTCCATGATTTCAAAGCTTTCATGTGTCCCTGTTGTTATTTTTATAAAATCTAGGGGGTTATGAATACCTGAAATTTAACTGTCTACTTAGTCTCAGTATTCTCAGAGTGGTTTCAGACACGTATGAGCATTATTAGTTCAGTCAGTTATCATGTCAGTCAAACCTAGATCAGTTCAGTAATCCGAGTCAGTTCCTTCTTTAATTAAACTTAGTTCAATCCCGTAATCCGTGTTAGTTCAGTTGGCAGTAGGATTCAGTACCGAGCGAGCCTAGGGATGGGGGTTCACCCGTTAGTTAGGATTGGGTCATTAAAAGCAATCTCTAAGTTCCAGAACTACGTAGCTAGCGTAGGTTACGAGATGTCACCTGTTAGTTTAGGACAGACACTCTCAGAGATCGCCCACTAGTTTAGACTTACAGCCAGTATTAGTACTCGTAGAACGGTACTATCACCCTTCTAACTGGGGTTACAGGTTGGACCCCGATCGGCTCAGACTGGGGCATGTCGGTAAGATGAACACTCCCACAGTTAGAGTTTAAATTTCAGTATTCAGTACAAAACTCAGCTCAGTTTTGCTTCACCATAGCATACAGTTTTTCAGTTATTCAGTTATCATATTTTAGTATTTTAGCTATAGACTATATCAAAAACACGTTATATGCTTTGTCATGCATTCTTAGATTTTAAAACTTTCACACATTTATATCTAGTATTCTCATACTAACCAGACAATTCTTGATCCATGCATGTTTACTTAGTTACTTTATATCATTCAGCTAGTTATTACTTCATGTTCAGTTATCCC
>NW_025830134.1:0-1008 GCF_002878395.1 Capsicum annuum | reverse complement strand
TTCTTGAGCCAATCCTCTTGGATTTCTTAAGCTTGAGTTTGAGAGAAAGGAGAGAGGTGTTAAGACTGAAAAAAATGTTTGGAACTGATGAAGAAAGATTTTTAAAAGGTATTGGGGGTTATGGAAAAAGGAAAGGACGAAATCACCCCTCCAGGAATGCAAAAAGATAAGAAAAGAATAGAAAATTTCTTCTGGTAGGCTTTTCTGTCTGTTCTTAGAAAAACACACGTAACTTTTTACTCAGGACTCGGATTTATGAGCTGTTGGCGGCGTCGGAAAGAAGATTCAAAAATCTTTAATTTGATACGTAATGGGTCACATAACTCTAAGTATTATAGGAGAAATTCTTATTTAAGTTTGATGCTTGTATGAACCTATACGAAAACTTAATCATTAAAGAACCTTTCAATTCAAATTTATTTAGAGATTTCTTATGTCTTTAGTTCATACTCAATATCCCTACGACATTTAATACATGACCTTTACACCTAAATCCAACAATATTTCTAGATTCAGGTCCAAGTACATATGAAGAGCGGTCCAATTTATTTTATCTTTAGCTCGAACGTTCAGGGTGTTACAATTTTTCTTTCAGGTGAATGCATTTAGAGAGCGAAGGACTCTTGCTTTGTCTTTGAACGGCACTAAGACTACTGTAAACAAAGTTCATCAAATGCTAAATGTCCTAGTGGCAATAATCATATTGGTCATCTGGCTCCTTATACTCCGAGTTGCCACTATGCATTTCTTGGTCTTTCTGAGTTCCCAGATTCTTCTGGTAGTATATTCATCTTCGGGAACTCAGCCAAGACGACATTCAAGGCGATCATCTTTTTATTTGTGATGCACCCATTTGATGTAGTTCAGGCAAGAAATTCCTTCATTTTTCTGTGTATTTTTGGTTGTGTTCTAACTTGAATGCTAAAACGTTTATTCGATGATTGTGCTTCAGATGATAGTTGAAGAGATAAATATACTGACAACAGTTTTCCTAAGATTTGATAACCA
>NW_025830133.1:0-1023 GCF_002878395.1 Capsicum annuum | reverse complement strand
CCCACATACCTTGAATGATGAACTTTAGATCGATACTCATTTTTGAGATGTTAATCGTGCCTTTGAATGATGGTTCTTGGAGTTCTTGAACTAGGAACTTGGAATCTTGAATAAATTTGCAGAATTAATGGTAAACTTTGGAGGTTCTTGAAGTTGGATGTAGGAGCTTAGAGTTTTCTTTTTGAGGGAGTTTGATGAAATATAACATATAATGCTTCTAATAAGCTTTAATATAGGGTTTGGATGGATTTTGGGTGAGGAAAAATGACCAAAACGCCCCTAAAAATTAAAAAAATTCTCGAATCTGTCCTTTGATGGACTGTTTTGATAGTCTGAAGTAGATCAATCATAACGTTTTACTTCGATATTCAAATTGGATGAAACCAATTACATTAGAAAGAGGACTCTCATATATTTTCGTTGATATATAGTATCTCACCCAGATCATTGTGTACGAGGAGTTATGATCATTTGAAGTTGACCCAAAAATTCACTTTTGATAGGCTGAAGTAGATTGACCATAACTTTTTGCTTCAATAGACAAATTGGATGAAACCAATTTCATTGGAAAGAGGACTCACAGAGCTTTCTGTTGATATATAGTAGATCACCCAGATCATTATGTACAAGGATTTATGATCATTTAAAGTTGGAGCTAAAATACGCCAGGCCTCAGTACTTTTTCCTGCGCGTTTTACTGTTCACTACTATTCACGGTTCGATCGAAATGTTCATAACTCGTCGCTCGGGTGTCTGTTTTAGATGATCCACATATCGTTGGAAATATTATTCGATACTCTACAAAATGGTGGGTCATAATCTAAGACATTTCATACGAAAATTTATAATTCATTCTAGAAGATAGAACCCAACACGTTTAAGCATAAACTTTCAATGAAATTTTTTTTGGGGTATTACATCATCCCCCCTTGGAAACATTCGTCCAAATGACGCTAGACATGCCAAGATTAGATAGGGAATAGAGAATACAGCTGAAACCATTCGTTAGACTCATCACCACCT
>NW_025830132.1:0-1099 GCF_002878395.1 Capsicum annuum | reverse complement strand
TTATTTGAAATAATTCAAATCAAGTCATTATTAGAAATAACTATATTGATTTAAGTAAACTTAAAGATGAATTAGTAAGTTCAATTATGATTTTAATTAATCTCATAGTAATTACATGATCACTTAAGTGTTTCATCCTTAATAGAATAATTAATTGATCAATTTTATTTGAAATGATTCAAATTAAGTCATTATTAGTAATAACTATGTTGATTTAACTAAAATTAAACATGAATTGATGAGTTCACTTACAATTTCAATTAATCTCATAGTAATTACATGATTAACTAAGTGTATTTGTCCAGAGTAGAGTGATCAATTGACCAATTTTATTTGAAATAATTCAAATTAAGTCATTATTAGTAATAAATAAATTGATTTAACTAGAATTAAAGATGAACTTGCAATTTTAATTAATCTCATAATAACTAAATGATCAACTAAGTGTATTCGTCATGAATAGAGTGATCAATTGACCAATTTTATTTGTAATGAATCAAACT
Organism: Capsicum annuum; assembly: GCF_002878395.1. Classification (NCBI taxonomy): domain Eukaryota; kingdom Viridiplantae; phylum Streptophyta; class Magnoliopsida; order Solanales; family Solanaceae; genus Capsicum; species Capsicum annuum. The sequence goes on along the minus strand of NW_025830132.1, from coordinate 596 downwards.
AAGCCATTATTCGTAATAACTAAATTGATATAACTAAAATTAAAGATGAGCTTACAATTTCAATTAATCTCATAGTAACTAAATGATCAACTAAGTGTATTCGTCATGAATAGAGTGATCAATTTACCAATTTTATTTGAAATGAATCAACCTAATCCATTATTCGTAATAACTAAACTGCTATAACTAAAATTAAAGATGAATTGATGAGTTCACTTACAATTTCAATTAATCTCATAGTAATTACATGATAAACTAAGTGTATTCTTCTCGAGGAGAGTGATCAATCGACCAATTTTATTTGAAATGATTCAAATTAAGTCATTATTAGTAATCACTAAATTAATTTTTACTAAACTAAAGAAGAATTGATAAGTTTAATTACAATTTCAATTAATTTCATAGTAATTGCATGATCAACTAAATGTATTCGTCCTGAATAGAATGATCAATTGATCAATTTTATTTTAAATGATTCAAATTAGCAATTATTAGTAATAATTAAATTGATTAAACTAAAATTAAAGACAAGACCTTAGACAAGGGGACAAATATTTGAGTTCTCCTAAAAACCTCTAAGCTTTAGTATTTTAAAT
>NW_025830131.1:0-1160 GCF_002878395.1 Capsicum annuum | reverse complement strand
GGGCAATAGATGAAAATCCCTCAACAAACCATTGGTAATAGCTGGCTGAGCCCAAGAAATTCCTATTAGCTATTAGAGAGATAAGTCTGGGCCAGTTCTTTACCAATTTGGTCTTTTGGGGATCAAATCTAATGCCCTCATCGGAAATGATATGGCTGAGGAAAGCTACTGGCCTTAGCCAAAATTCTCACTTACTGAATTTGGCGAATAACTGATGGTTTTTGAGAGTCTATAATACTATTCTGAGATGGTTTGCGTGATCATGCTTATTGCGGGAGTAGACAAGAATGTCAACTATGAAGACTATGATGAACATGTCCAAGTACTACTTGAACACACGATTAATGAAGTCCATGAAAGATGCTGGGGAATTGTAAGACCAAAGGACATAACTAAAATTTCAAAGTGACCATATAGAGTTCTGAAAGATGTCTTTGGAATGTCACATTTTTTTACTCTGAGAACACGATAGCCTTATCTAAGGTCTATCCTAGAAAAGTAACTGGCCCCCTGAAGTTGGTCAAATAAGTCATTAATTCTGGGAAGGGGATACTTGTTATTGATCGTGACTTTATTCAACTAGTGTTAGTCAATACATATTTTGAGAGAACCATCTTTCTTATCCACAAATAAAACTGGTGCGCCCTATGGGGACACACTAGGTTTGATGAATCCGTTATCTAGGAGATCCTTTTATTATTCTATTAATTCTCTGAGTATAGTAGGTGTCATTTTGTATGGTGGAATAGATATGGGCTGAGTATCTTAAAGAAGGTTTATTCCAAAGTCGATTTCCCTTTCGGGAGGAACTCCGAGAAGATCTTCGGGAAACACATTTGGGAATTCATATGCTATTGACACTGACTCAAGAGTGTTAGTTTCTGATCTAAAGTCATGGACTCGAACGAGATGGTAGACACATCCCTTAGATATCATTTTCCTTTTCCTAATGTAGGAAACAAACTGATCCCTAAGTGCTGCAGTACTACCCCTCCACTTTAGGATAGGCTCATTCGAGAACTAAAACTGGACAGTTTTATTTTTGCAGTCGACTAAGGCATAGCAGGAATGAAGCTAATCCATGCCAAGAATGACATCAAAATTGATCATCTCTAATTTGACTAAGTCTGCTGAAGTGACTTTTTGAGATACCATAACTA
>NW_025830130.1:0-2167 GCF_002878395.1 Capsicum annuum | reverse complement strand
TATATCATCTATGTAAGTAAGAGTTTCAAGATTCAATAAGAAGCATTAAGTTTACAAGAAAGTTTATGCCTTTAAAGCTCCATTCATACAACATGATTCAAGAAAGCTTGATCCTTTGATTTGAAGATAAGAGATGAAATCCACAAGTTTTCATATTGATTATGATTTAAAGTAAAGAGAAGCATATATGGTTTTCATTCTATAAGCTCTTATGTTATTTCATGGTGGATTTCTTAAGTATGAGCATACATATATTCGAGGAGTAGTATTTAGCAACGAGAAGAGAATGTGGATGAGCGTTTCTAAAATTCCTAAAAACTATGATCCACCGTAGGTTAAGCTTTTTCCTAACATGGAAGAAGTACAATGATTAGTTAAGTTAAGGTTCTATTCTAATGGAAAGGTTATAAAAACACTCTGACATGGCCCAAACTTCAGACCATGTTGAATGGGCACCTCAAGCTCACATGAACCGGAGGCTGCTTGAATAACCTAAGCTAATCATCTCGACATGCCATAGGAGTCAGAGAAGATCCAACTCACAAATCAGAATAGCATAAATAATAACATAAGTGAACATTAGATTTATTATAATGACTACTCCCAAGTTCACAGTTGTTCACAACACCTCGATACAAGACCAATGTCAATAAAAGTATACGTCGGGAAAGCCCCCGACTATAGCCAAACCAAGTCTTAAAGAGACTAAGTCTAAAGATAAGGACTAAAAGATGAATGTCTTTCGGATGTAAAGAATCTCACCCCTTCAAGTCAATGCACGAACTGTTTTGATCTATAAGTCACTGCGTGGGAAAAGAAGAAGATGCTTTGGCACCTACGTCATATGGGGACATACAATCCAGAGACGGCTAGCAATTGGAATGCTAGCATATTACTCAAGTATAAGTGGTAATATAACATCATCAATAAACAACAAATCAATATATCACACTTTATCATATTCATACACTTATCCATACACATACATATACCATATAGCAACATAGATATCAAGGTTCATCAATATTCTCATACATTCATTCATTAGACGTAGAATAGAGGACTACCACCTCCCACACTTATGGATTCATAATGTTTAATACACCAAAGACTTTAGACACATTCACTTTATCATTAGACCAGGGACTTACCCTATGTACATATGTTCAACATATTAAGGACTTTATCCGCACATGTCATCACTCAACGAGGCAACACTTCGGCCATTAGAACAATACCAACACATATAGGTGGACTTTACCACAAGATTTGGGTAGAATTTAACTCAAGCCACGAGTGGACATTAACATAAACCTTCAGTGAACTTTACCAAAAGCTTCTTCATAAGGCGAGGTACTTTGACCTCAAGGGCTCTTTGTAAGCAACGAACTTTACGTTACATTTTCATTAGGTAAATGACTTTAACCTCATGCCACACATAAGGAAATAGACTTTAACCTCAAGCCATCACAAATATCATTTGTTGACATTTGGGACTTTACTCTCTTTTCCATGCATCAACACCCATTCAATACAACATTGAGGGACTTTAGCCATTTAGCCAATTTCAACACTATACAAGACCTCATGGTGATTATGGGATCCTTCATTGCTCAATCATATTAATAGGGAAATTCCTTCACTTAGTTAAATTATGAAATTCTATTCATGGTCACCAAAACCCACACAAGCTACTCACATTGTATTAGCAATATATTCTCACATTCTTACCATACTTGGTTTCTATGTACAGTTCATCACTATATCTAGGGACTTTACCCTCACATTATCCATCATCCAAAAAGCTTACCAATTTCACAATACATGGTTCATAATACCTCCACAAGGTCATTCAAAAATCATTCATAGCCACTTGGGACATTGCTCTAGCTCAACACATTAACAACTTGAAACTAGTCATTTCACTTAGACATTTTAACAAACACCTTTTGAGCATACTTATATCAAGGTCATTTTCATAGTTGAAATCATTAATCCTGGGGTTACTCATGACCCTCATATTAAACAACCTACAAGAAGAACCCACATATTAAATCTACCATCAAATACATGTATCAAGACAAGTACATATAAGAATTATCATTATTCATTGTTAGGTATCAAAACCCTTTTCGTTTGACTCAAAACCACCATGTACACTTACTAA
>NW_025830129.1:0-1656 GCF_002878395.1 Capsicum annuum | reverse complement strand
GATCAGATGAAGAAACTTGAATTATTGATTCCTATTTGAGTTCTTGATTATCTTGTCTTGAAAATCCTCAATTTAGAGCTTTCTTGGAGAAACTAAGGAGGATTTTGATTTCTTGAAGAAGAAGCTCTTGAGTTCTAAGGTTTTTCTTTGAGAGAAAATTGATCAAATAAGCATAAAGTGCTTTGGAATATGCTTAATGTTGTGCTTTACACGAATTGGGTTCTTGAAGGTTGACCAAAATGCCCCTATTAAACTTCTAAATGGAGCTGGAAAAGAAAAAATAATCTTGATTTAATAGGCCACTGCGATGCACCACTATCGCAGTGGCTCATTGGAAAAAGATAAGTGGGAACTGGGCCTTCACTGCAATGCACCACAATCGCGGTGCCCCTTTGGACTACCATTTTGGCCACTGGCGCGACGCGTCGTAATGCGTTGGGCTACTGGATTTCAACAATTAGGAATTTGGACCTCTCCAGGATGCACTAATATCATGCAGGTCTACTGGAACTGATAATTATGAAATTGTCCTTCTCCGTGATGCAGTGGTTGCTCAGGTGGGACACTGTCAAATTATAAATTCTCTAATTCCTCAACTGAGTATCGGATTTAGGCGAATTTGATATCGATGAAAAGCTTATTCAATTTCTCACACAATGGATAGTTGAAATCTAAAAAATTCCATATAAAATAAAAAGATATTTATTTTAGAAGCTAATCCTTGACCTTCCAAGGACAAAATTAAGTTAGGAAAAGTATGGGGTATTACAGATGACTTTCACCATAAATCATTATCTCATCATTATCACTGCACCGTGTTGCATCATTTCCATTACATTGGTATGGTTTGATATTGTGTTAGTGTATACTCTTGTACTATATTTTTGTATTGGGAACTTGTTTGTTATAGTGTTTAAGCATTCATTTCACTTTATTACATTATATTATATCACCACATACTATTTTGGAGATTGAAATATTATACGACGTGGGGCATGACTGAGGCTTGATAGAAGAGATAGATGTTTAGCCCCAGTTGGTAGTATGAGATACACTCATATATATATGTTCTCTCTCTTCCTATTTTCAATATCATATTAATTAATTGATTATAATTAATTAAGCATATTATAGCATGCTAGTGAGTCTTCTTTATAAATGTCTTTCCTTATTTTATTGATTTTAGAATGAATAATGTAGACTCACCTAGGTTAGTGTGTCTACCCTATTTTTGGTAAATTTGTAGACTATTAGGCTACCTTGATACGAGGATAGGATGTAATTGTAAGATATAGTTTGATTGGGGATACCTTGGCTAGTTGGAATGGTGGTTCTTACCATCACTTTGAATTAGTGTCGGTTATCAATGATGCTTGCGAGTACATGTGATTTTATACTCACCCTTGCTTCCTTCTTCTTTTACTTATTTTTTTTACCCCTAGCAGATACTGGATCGAGTAGTAGATTTTAGATTTTTTTCTTCTAACATTAACGTTTCGTAGATTGAGAAAGTTCTGGCGAACTCCAAACATACCCGGATCTCTCTTTATTATCTTATGCTTAGCCACATTAAATATACTTTAGCTATTTGTTAATATTTTATATTTAGAGGCTTTCTCTGATGACAACCAACCTGAGATATATTTTTGAGACCAA
>NW_025830128.1:0-1348 GCF_002878395.1 Capsicum annuum | reverse complement strand
TTGTGGTGATAATTTAGAAGACACATAAAATAATACTAAAAAGGTTACTATTATTTATAATTTGGCCAATTGGCCTGCATATAAAACCTAATATAAAAAGCATAAAAACTACTGAGAGAGAAAATTCCCCCCTAAAAAAAACTCTTTAAGGACTACATTGTGGATGCTAATGTATTATTGTATGAGAAGGGAGAGTCTTCTCTTTATAGAATTCCAAAACCTTTCCTCTTATAAAAGGTTAGCCAACTATGAAAACTTTTTATATTTTTTTCCTTTCAGGAAAAGTAAAAGTAATTATGGTATTACTTTATTTTCTTTCCAAGAATTTCTTTCCAAGAAAAATAATACTTAAATTTATTAAGAAAACCAGGTCAAAAACCCTAACAATACTAAGGGCTCTAGAAGGCATATTTATTGACTACATGAGAAGCTATGCAACTAACCATGTTGATTCCGATAATGCATTATGATATTCATGTTATATCCATTCATATATCTATGGATAAATTGTCTTGACGATGAATGACGGGTTATGAAGGTATGCTCTTCCTCGCTTCTCTTTTACTTTAGCTGTCGTGGGGCTTGCCATTTACTTCAGCCCCCGTGGGGCTCACACTTTACTTTATCCCTTGTGGGACTTGTCTTTTATTATTGGGCCTAAGGCCGTGAGTGCGATATTGTGATTATTCTGATTATATTATTGGGATGAGAGTCACTGTAATGCCCCAAAAATGGGTCCTAAGATGTCACACGGTTCTCAAGACTACGAGTAGCCTTAAGCTAACCCTGTAAGCCTTCTATTGGATCTGAAACTCATATTAAGGAATATAGAGATATATAATCAAAGCTAAAATAAGGAATTCTGTCTAAGCTAAGATGAAATTATCTAAACATAATATCTAAAAATACTTGATGTAAAAGTCTAGACAATCAATACTGAAAATTTGAATTATATCTAGCAGACTGACAAGTCTCTACTACTAATAACTAGAGAGCTACTGAGAAAAGTCCCCAACTGACTCGAACTGGTAGAAAATAATGAATCATCTATACTAACAAGTTAAAAAACTGAATAACTGAGTCCCTAAAATATGAGGACTCACCAACTGTCGGGATACAGATAGAGATGCTTGAAATCACTCATGCTACTGAAACTGAGCACCTAAACCTACGATATAAGACAATGTATCACACAGACGTATATGTGGATTAGTACTTATGGATTGTATTGAGTATATGGGGGTGAATGCATAAGTAAATCAATATCTCAATATTATTATAAATTTGTAAAAGAATGCATACTAAATGTAAATGACTCACATAAGCTGGAATATCTGAAAACTGAAAA
>NW_025830127.1:0-2103 GCF_002878395.1 Capsicum annuum | reverse complement strand
AAAGGGTTTCATGCATGAACAATACTGACTGACTAATATGAACGTGGAAGTGCAAACACACATATATAGAAACTGGGATCATGAATACATGATAGCATGACCTGTAAGCTAATACATGGTTTACTGATAACTGTCATGACTAATACTGAAATTGATAACATGGACGACTGTATCTGACAGTCCTGTATATACTGAAATCTAAAGAATGCCCTGAGTTCTTTTACTAAGACTGATACTGAAACTGTGGGAAGTAGTGTTTAAACGACATGCCCCATGTATGCGTGTTATGGCTAAGCTGGGGTCTAATCTCTGCCCCTACTAGAGGGGTGTCAATACCGTGCCACGGGTAAGGACAGCCTGCGAGTGACCCTTATCTGGTGGGTACTCAATGAGAATGGTGGGAACCCTAAACTGACGGGTTAAGCCCCCTCATCAACCCTAATCGGATGGATTAAGATGTCTCAACCTACAAAGGCTACGTAGTTCTAGAACACAAGGATGACTACTAAGAATCACAGCCTGAACTAGCGGGTGAGTTCCCATCCTTGGGATAACTCGGTGCTAACTTCTACTCCCATCTGGAGAGACTATACATGAATAACTGACTGTGCATGACTTAATCTTATTGAATTCCATTGACCAGTAGAATGTTACTGATATCTCACAACTGACTAAGATCATGAGGTTTTCCTGAGTCACATGACTGACTGATGTCTATGGAATCATAGCTTGAGTTCGGATATCGTAAAACATGACATGGCTCTAGGAACTCAGCTATAGTTTTTGGGTACAAGTACCCCTAGGACTCGATAAGAGGAAACTGACACACATGACATGACTTGATCACAAGATTTGAGTCCACAATTCACAATATCATAATTATGGCTTTCATAATAAGAATGATTCTCAATAAACTATCACATGATCGGGAATACACACAACATGTATATACTTGCATGCCTTCAGTAACATGGTCATTCCATATCACAACAATATCATGAGCATCTCGTACAACTTCTTTAATTCAAGACAATAGCATGGGGATCACGTTGAACATAAACTTAGAACATGGAATAGTCATTTAGGACTTATTATGTCATAAAAGCATGATTTCTATTCCCTTAGGTATTTTCACAAACACCTTACATGCACATCTTAGGCATAGGTGGATTCATCAAGATTTCAAATATTCAACCACCAATTTCACATGTTTATACATTAAATACCACCATATCCTCACACAAAACATACAAAGATCCCATCTTAGGCTCATCAAACTCCAACCACATGAACATTAACCAGCAACAACATAAACATCGTGATACAAAATTTAGAAGATGGTTCTTGAGCTTCATGGACGAAAGGAGTCCATGAATCAACTCATGCATACCTTAGAAGGAAGATTCTTGATGATTGACAGAGGAATTTCTTTGAAATCGGATCTTCAAGCTTAGTTACGCAACCCTAGTTGTTTTTCTGTGTAAGTTCTCTTGGTTGATGAGCTTTGAGATGATAATAAGGTTGTAATATGTTTAGAATCTATATATTTCATAGGGTTAAGTTTAGGGACGTGTAAGGAGTGTTAAAAGACTTAATTACCCTTAAAATAACTCAAAATGGAGTGTTTTTGGCACCTGGAACTAACTTAGGCGGCGCCCAAGTGATTGCATAAGCTAGGTTGGGCGGCGCCTAACCAATCGCCTATGTTTGGTTGGGCGGCGCCTAACCAATCGCCTATACTTACTGTCTCTCACGAAAATGGGCATAACTTTTTGCTCGGGTATTGGAGTAAGGAAAAATTGATATCGTTGGATAGCTAATTTGATTCTCTACAATTTGGTGGGTCTAAATCAGCCAACATACCACATTAACATCAATTTATAATCGTTCAAAGATGACCCTTGCAAAATCGAACATTAAAACTTGATGGATTCAAAAACTCTTAGCTTGTATTACCTTAAGTGACTCATATGAACATGCTTAATGCATCATAAGCTATCCTATCACTAGGATATTCATTTTAAGTCATGTACTCAAGTATGAATCACAGGATAGGAGATTTCATACGTAGGAATACTTATTCACTTTCTAGCTTAGAAACAT
>NW_025830126.1:0-2071 GCF_002878395.1 Capsicum annuum | reverse complement strand
CTTCCCCTTTTTTGTTTTAAATTTTTATTTTATAGTTTAATTTATTTACTTTCTTTATGCCTACGATTTCGTTTATGTTAGTCTTGTGCTTTATATATATATATATATGTATATATATATATATATGTTGATTAGTTTAATGAAATTAAATATTTGTCTTTTTAATTGTCATTGTGTTGATTAATGTTGAAGCAGGTAGTAAAGGTGTTCCAACTATATCAAATTACTACTGCAATGACCCAGTAAAGTTAGTTATAACTAACCTCTAGCTCACCACTAACCAACAATCTAACCTGCTAGTTATCTTAGCTCACTTACTAACTGCCTATATATACATTATCATGCACTATTGGGTAACAACTTGAATACAAATAATTACAGTTTTGGCTAATGCTCTATGATCATCTTTGTTCTCTGTTCTCCTCTCTTTTCTCTTACTTTCCTGATTTCTTCGTTAGTTGTTCATGGTTATTTCCATTAAGATCACTTAATTCTTCATGGTATTAGAGCCCAACAAGAATCAATTACATCAAGTAACATCATCAAGTGATAATATCAAGTAATATCAGTAACCTCGCACAGTTGTAGCATTAGCAACAGTAATATCAATATCAATCATACTGAACAGGCAGTACCAAAATAAACATCAATATAATGTACCACTCAAGGGCCATAATAGCGCTAATGTGCGAAGATAAATAGGACTCAAACCCAAACCACACCCATAGGGGAACAATATCAATATAGATCTACTCCATCCACTACTAAAAGAAATAAACTACGGAGTAGTAACATAATCATGAATTTAATAACAAGGCACATAATAATCAATATCAATTCATCAAGGCATATAATCACCAATAGGTATGAAAATCTCAATACATATAATAAAAGATAAAGAAAGGAACTAAAAACACACCAATCGTGGCGACATCTGCAATCACATGCCCGATGGGCATGGGGGAAAATAAATCTAAATGGGTCTAACTTGGACCAACCGACTGAATCATTAACTGAGGTACCACGCATACCACCTCTAACTGAGGATGCCACAACATTATGAGGCTGATCTGAATGAGCTAAATGACTGGAAATCTCATGCCAAGGACACTCTCTAAAGTAGTAGTCGGTCTCTCTATCGTCAAAGAAAACTTCTGAAGCACTAACATAGCGAGAATACAACTGAGCCCAAATGGCTGGCCAACTGACGTTCAGAGAATCTGCAAAAATTATGTCCATACTTTTGAAATCACATTCTGTCTCAGGAACTCTAGGCTGGTGGGGAATACGTGCAACTCTGGATGATGACTTATCTTATACTTGGGGGCATTCTCTAGACCAGTATCTTATCATGACACAATCAAATCAAGATCCTGGAATACATCAAGATACTTCCCCTCATAATTCAAAATGGTCTCCATGGCTCAAAGAACCATACCCACTCCGTAAGTCTAATGGGGACTCTGCCCACTATAATTATCATGGCTAATCTGAAAACTACTCATAGTATAGAATACTGTCTGCATAGAGTCGATGGTCTGCAGGTGAAGCTAAACTCTACCAGAGGTATCCTCACTCCCAAAAAAATACCAATAGCACTATACTTATGGCATGCCTCCTACCGCTCTTTCCATAAATCTCAATACTCAAGCTCTTTATGGTTCTCATGATCAACACCCTGAGAGAAGGAAGATTTGGCTGCTATCAGGTGCTCCAACACCAAACAGAGTGACAATAGTAACCCTCTAACACATCTATAAACCAAAATTCGGCTCAAAATAATATGGCATGGGAAAATGCCTGGACCACATGAGAGATCCAATCTCGTACTTTAAACTGGTAAAGAACCCTGATGAACACTAACAGACACATATCTGATCTGAGAACTGCTTAATGAATCAAACATCATCCATGGTTGAGAGCGATCTATAACATGACTAAAAATCCCAATACTAAACCTCCAAGACTGATATAGTCACGAGATCAACTGAAGCCTAAGCTAGACCAAAACTTCTTTAGCTGCTGCTGAAGATCTTCGATATCCTTCTTTGACTCTCTCATCCGATGTTGT
>NW_025830125.1:0-1181 GCF_002878395.1 Capsicum annuum | reverse complement strand
TAGTGTTGTATCCTAGTTTTGGTGGTCACTTTTCTCACTAGAGAGAGAGAGCTTGTTACAAGCCTTACAAGACTCCCAAATATCATCCAAAAATAAACTAAAAACCCTACAATGTTCCTTTTATAGCTATAGCATAATATAAGTTAAAATGACTAAAAGGTCCTTCAAAGAGTGGGCACCTATCTTGTGTAATTTATGGGCTGATTTGGGTGTATTTTGGGCCTCTTTTACACTTCAATTGCACGTTTCAACCCTCAGGTCCAACACAAACTCTCCTAATTCTATATCCGTGATTATTCCTGTATCAGAGGGCCTTGGCAGCATCTCAAGACTTAATCCCTTGATTTGCTGATTTTGCCAACTATTTCGCAAGTGATCATGTTTTGGAATACTTTTCGTTCTAATAGTATAAGAGACATATGATTCCTGAGGTGGATATGATGAGCATCCTTGAGGCTTGTCATTTATCACCAGTTAGGGGTCATTATGGTGGAACCCAAATAGACTACTAGTTCTGCAATGTGGGTGTTATTGGCATACGATCTTTAAGTATGGTCATGACGGTGCACCTATGACTAGTGTCAGTATCAAGGCATTATTTCAGGATGCCATAAACTCCTCATGATACCTATTTTTGAGTTAGACTTTTTTGATGTATGGAAGATTTGTTCATGGGGCTATCCATTAGCTACTATGGAATGAATTATATCTTAGTAGCATTTTACTATGTATCTGAATTGGTGAAAGTGGTAGCGCTCACTAACAATGAAGGTAGAAGCATTATCAACTTTCTAAAGAAAAATATATTTTCTTAATTTCGTACTCCACATGTGATCATTAGTACCAACCATATGTGATCATTAGTCATGGTGGATCTCACTTATGTAACTATTTTTTTAAGTCCATAATTAAGAAATATGGTGTAAAGCATAAGGTGGCAACACCTTACCATCCTCAGATAATTGGGTAGGTTGAGGTCTCCAATAGAGAGATCAAGTCCATATTGGCAAAAACTGTGAATGTCAATAGGACTAAATAGTCTAGAAATTTGGATGATGCTTTTTGGTCCTACCAATTAGCTTTTAAGACCCCCATAGGTTCCTCCCCATATCAGCTTGTGTACCACAATGCATGTCATTTGTCGGTTGAACTTGAGCATAAGGTACTATAGGCATTGAAAA
>NW_025830124.1:0-1639 GCF_002878395.1 Capsicum annuum | reverse complement strand
TTTTTTTTTTCTAACCTAAAATAATAAAATATTATTAAAAATCATTTTTTAAATTTTTGTGACAAATCAAACTAAAACGAAATCGAAGGGGAGTAATAAGTGAGATCATATGGCATGTGGTAACATTTGAACTTCATAGTTCCGGTCTATTCCCACCTACTAGAGTACTACCAACCACCACTCTTATCATTGTTCACACGGTTAGGCGCGTGACAGTTAGATGTATTGGATGATGGTACATAAAGATTAAAAATAAATCAGATATGATGATAGTAGAAGTGGTATTGGCTTCAACATATAAGCGTATCGATTAAATTATTTTCAGTTCCCTGAAAGTTTGAACCTATGATAGTTCCTAATTAAGTTTTGAATTTTGGAGTCAAGGTTAGTAAACTTCGAAGAATCCGCAACACCCTTCAGCGGTTACATAGTTGTACAATAACAAAAATGACACACGGTATGATCATTATGGGGGATGAAATTGACGCAAGGCGTTTATTAGGGTTTAAATACATTCTCATTCCTTATTTGTGTCAGGTTGCAATTTTCATTACTCACTTGACATTATTTTGTAGTTTTCGAAGAATCCGCGACTCACTTCAAGAGCTACATAGTTGTATATGTAACAAAAATAACATGCAGATATGAATCATTATGGGAACCGAAGTTGACGCAAGATGTTTATTAGAATTTAAATACATTCTTATTCCTTATCTGTATCACATCGCAATTTTCATTATTCACTTGCCATTATTGTGAAGTTTTTGAAGAATCTGCGATGCTCTTAAGGAGCTACACAGTTGTCCGCGTAACGAAAAATGACATGCAGATATGAATCATTATGACGAACGAAATTGATGCAACACGTTTATTAAGATTTAAATACATTGTTATTCCTTTCTAATGTTATTGTTTGGTCATCTCAATCTACAATGTATGCCCTTTAAATATCACATTAAGCCACTAATTAGGGCATATAATTATCCTATAAAATGATACACATGAATAGTATCATCAAAATTTCATTTCAATATGTAACTATCAATTCATAAATCAATATCAATTTTTTCAATAAGTTAATTTAAACATGTTCTTAACTTAGATGTAAATAAAATCAGGTGGATTAAATTAGTGGGGGCCTTTCTCTACAAATCTCCATCTTCATCGACTTTTAAATTTTCTATACACTGATTTAAATTTCTTAGTACTACTACATCCAATTGTTTCTAAAATTTTACTTTGATAAATGAGAAATTTCTAATTTGTCGACATTGTTATGCAAATACCACTATTGGATGTTGAATTAATAAAAAAAAAATTAGCTTAAGAATTTAAAATACTATTCAACAGTACTAATGCATTGAATTTGTCCAACTTATTGAGAACTAAACTCCTAAAATTATTCTCTATAGAGTTATCATTGTCACCATTGTTCACTGAACAAAAAAATAAATGAACCTTCTGAACTAATTAATGACAAGAAACATTCTTCTATTGGTATTTGGAGGTACTTATCTTGACATCATTCATGTTGATATATTTTATTTTTGTCAAATTAAATCAAGTTTAATCTACATATCTCTAAACTTATGAACAAATAATTATATTGATGATTGTCTCAATTTTCTTCATATATGCT
>NW_025830123.1:0-1231 GCF_002878395.1 Capsicum annuum | reverse complement strand
TTAAGAGAGTTAGAGAGTGTGTATTTAATTATTGAAGTTATAAAAATAACCCTTCTTTGGTGTTTTATGGATATCGGTACTAAGTAGGAAATAAGGGAAATGACAAGAATTCCCACACTCAAAACTGCAAAAAAAGTCGCCCCAATCATCTCGGGTCACCTAACGACTCCTAAAGTCTTGATAAGTATCATAGAGACAACTTAAGGACCCCTCACTATTGACCCTACGAGTCACGCACTACGACACATGAGGTGTCACTATGATACATATGTCCTAGTCATGGTCAAGGTAGAAACATCAAGCACCTTTACTGGTTTAACTATGAGAAGCATTATTAGACTCATTTAAAGTCTTGACAACTTCTTGTGTCTAGTCATACTCAGAACAGATACTTTGGGCAACCTCACTAGTCACCCTATCGTTGGGTCCTATGACCCATATGGACACCTTACACTCATAAGGTAAGTCGTAGTTAGGAAAGTGAATTCCAAAACATAGGAATTTTCCAAGGATAAAATTTGGGATGTTATAACAAACTTGCTTTATGAGTCTTTATATAGAGTTCCAATTATTCAGGATAGACTTCGAGCGGCTTAGAGTAGGCAGAAGTGCTATGCGGATTGTTGACTTTGTGACTTGAGATTTAGTGTTGGTGATCGAGTATTACTTCATGTGTCTCCTATGAAAAATATGATGAGATTTGGGAAGAGGGAAAAGCTTAACCCTAAGAATATTAGACCTTTTTAGATCCTACGAACTGCTGGGGATGTGGTTTGTAAGTTGGCATTATCCGTAGATTTATTAGCTATTCATTCAATTTCTTGTATTTCCATGCTTCAGCATTACATTCTGGATGAGTCTCATGCCATTCATTGGGATTCAGTCCAGTTATATGAGAAGTTGTCCTTTTTTGAGGAGTCTATCTCCATTCTAACTAGAGATATTAGATGATTTCATTCTAGAGATATTTCAGCAATTAAGGTCCAGTGGAGACATCGACCTATAAATGAGTCTATTTAGGTGGTCAGTGCTGATATACATGGTATTTATCATATTTTTTCACTATTTCAAGTATTTATGTTGCCTTTAGTTTGGGAACAAACTAGATTCTTAGTGGTGGATAAATAAATGACCTAATTTTTGGTGATTTATGTGAATTATTCATTTCTAGGTTATTTGACTATTTACCCATCCATGTGGTTGCATTATGGTATTTCTATGGTGTGGGGAT
>NW_025830122.1:0-2061 GCF_002878395.1 Capsicum annuum | reverse complement strand
AAAAGTAATTTTCTTTACAAAGGCATGATTTTTATTTAATTTTTTATAAATTTGAAGCATGAAACCATATCTTATGATGATTATTATGAAATCTTGATATTTATGATTTTGAAAGATGAATATACATGTGTGGAGATATAAAGCATGAATCTTGAACGATATTTATCATGATTTTGATATTTGGGTCGTGAATCCCCATTGGAAATTGTGTTTTTTTGAGAAAGTATGTTTTATAAGCACGTTGATGCTAAATATTTGAGATATTTTGAACGATTTGACCTTTTGGTCTTAATGGAGTTGTTTTGAACTCGAGTGTGAAAGAAATCACGTGGTTGATTTTGATAGATGGGAAGCATGATGGCTCCCGATTTATATTTATATATTACTAAAATTGTTTTGTTGTGGATTGTCTTTGAAATGATCTGAGCTAAGTCCGGGAGAAATATTTAGCACAGAGTGGGAGGTATAAAGTGACCATACTTCCTTAAAACTACGTGCCCCCGTAGGAGTGAGCCTGAGGCTGATTTATATTGTGATCACTAGTTTGTGTGGATTTGATATCGATAGTCCTACTCAGATGGCAAGGATAGGACGGCTCTCCCCAACGTGGGTTGTACGTTGGACTCCATGTAGCTCACATAGTTTATGTCGGTTATAGGGTCTCCTAGTGTGTGTGTGTTTCCTTGTGTCTATGGTGAATGGTGACGTGATTTCAAAAGTAGAATTGTGAAAGTTATTCTTTCAAAAGATTTAAATGATATTTACATTATGAGAATTGATATTCTTGATGAACTGAAAGTGACGTGATTTGAAAGTAGAATTGTACTTATTTCATCCTCTCATGATTATGATGATTTTCTTCAGTCTATGTGAGTCTTTCATATATCCTGCATATTTCTTATAAATATTTATGATGATGATGTTTATACAACTACATACACCCCCATATACTCGGTTCCTTTCCATGGTACTGACCCACATCTTCGGATGTGGGTTGCATTTTCTTGGAATGTAGGTTTAGGTGCTAAGTTCTAGGTTCAACAGTGATTATTCGGGTACGCTGTTCTACATCCTCTTTTGTGGTGAGTCCTCATGTTCCGAGGATGTGATGTCTGATGTTGGTTTTACGGAACCGTTTAGATTTGATAACTGAGTGTGAGTCAGTTGGGGCATGTCTCAATGGCTCACTGGTTTTATTGATTTTCTTAGAGGCTCGTCAGACAAGTATAGATGGTGGGAGTTGACTAATAAGTCGTATTTTGTTATCTTTCTGAAATTCTTTTATTCTTGGACGATGAATACTCTGTTGATATTTGAGTGTTATTTATAAAAACCCTGTTGATTTGTGTTGAACTGAATTAAAATGGCTCAAAGGGTTAGCTTGGGGCTACTCGTAGCCTCAAGCACCGTGTGACGCTCCAGGACCCGTTTTCTGGGGCGTTACAACACCTTTCCAATTGGGGTTACAAATTGGACCCCAACTCATCCCCAATGGTGTATTAAGGGTATGTCTGTTAGATGACTACTTCCTACAGTTTTAGTTAAAAATTTTAGGATTGTCAGATACAGTCACTCAATCTCATTAAAAGAACTCAGATAGTTCTTCAAATTTAGGACTGTTAGATACAGTCAACTTAGAATAGTATGGAACTCAGATAGTTCTATCAGAACTTAGACTATCAGATAAAGTTGCTCAGTATTAGTTATATCAGTTATATCAACAATTAGTATCTGATGTTATCAATAATCAGACTCAGTAATCATGTTATCATAAATTCAGTTATAGTCTTATGTTCATGCATGTATTCTCACGTTCATGTTATACAATCAGTCAATTTATGTTCATGCATATAAACCCTTGCGTTCAGCCTACCTCACTTGCATACTAGTACATTTAATCGTACTGATACATTCATGCTATGGTGTTTTATTCTATACCATAGGTTCAGAGATATGAGCTCAAGAGAAGCAGTAGCATTCTCAGATCTTTAGCAGATATACTAGTAGTGAGTCTTCATCATTTGAGGATGCTTTATCATTTCAGTATTTAAGTACTTAGTT
>NW_025830121.1:0-1768 GCF_002878395.1 Capsicum annuum | reverse complement strand
TCCTGTCGGGTCTAAAGAGCATAGAGTCTATTTGGGCGTTGCCCACTTGTAGCACCAAAAGTGGCACCCTATTGGTTCGGGCGATCGGACTCAACTGTGGAACGATTCTGCTGACCCTGAGGGCCTGACTGAGGACACTCCCTAATCTTGTGGCCTGGCTTACCATAACCAAAACAGACATCACTACCGACTCTACAAATACCCTTATGGTTCTTACCACAAGTTTGACAAAAGGGGTTTGTTCGGGAACTGCTAACACTGCCCTAAGATTTAGAGCCTGGTGCTCTGTCTCTGTTGCCGTCCCTAAACTTCAGCATTGGGGCACTAGCGGAGGAAGGGGATGGAACTGGTGATTTAGGATGAAACTACAAATGATTTCCTCCTTCTGATTTGGGCTGAGAAAAACTGAAACTACCTGCTCTTGCTCTCTTATTCTGTCTCTCCCTAGTTTTAACCTTCTGTTTCTCTATCTGTTGAGTGTGGGTCATGAGCTTGGCTAAATTCATATCACTGTTCAGCATCACAGAACTACACTCATTTACCACACTATCATTCACCCCTGACACGAACTTGCTTATCTTAGCCCTGCTGTCTGCAACCACATGAGGGCATATCTGGCTAGCTGATTAAATCTAAGAGAATACTCTCTAACTATCGTATTTCCCTACCTGAGATTGATAAACTCAAGAACTTTGGCATCTCATAGCTCTTGGGGAAATAATTTGTCTAAGAAAGTTGTGACAAATTCTTCCCACTCAAAAGGACCGACATCCTCTAACCTTTTTGCTAACCACTGCTTATACCAAGTGTGAGTGACATCCTGAAATTGGTATGCAGATAACTCGGCATTCTGAGAAGAAGTGAATCCCATGATATTAATGACCTTCTAGACTTGGTCAATGAATTCCTGAGGATCCTCGTCTGGCTTAGACCCAAGAAGGGTGGAGGGTTCATTCGGGTGAAGTCCCGAATCCTAGCTGCTGCTGAATTGGCCACTGGGTTGGATGAAATGAATACTGGTTGTTCATTTTGGGAAGCTACAGACTAAGCAAGAGCGGTTAATACGGTCCTGAACTCCACATGAGAAGCATGTTCACCCAAAGGATCTTCGGGCTGAGGAGATGGTTGATTTCTTCTCTTGGGAAACATGTTTCTGAAATAAGAGAAGAGCGGATTGGACTAACAGACTGACTTGAAATTATGCTTACTAGCACGACATGAATATGAAATAAAGGGAACTGTTCCTAAAACATCTCATAGCCTCTTGTACATAAATGTGGCACACAACACACCCATGTACAAGACTCTACTAGATGCGGATTTAAGACTTCCTAGGACTCTATTGAACCTTAGTCTCTGATACCAAGTTTGTAACGCCTTGATTTTCTGAATCGGAATGCAACATAGTGCTTATGACCTCAAGGGATCACAAGTTAACCCATGACTGATATTTGTACCTATATACTGCAATTCATGATATAATAATGTGGAAATTATGCAAAATAGGCCATAAGGTTCAAATGAAATAATATAATATCCATATGGGCGAAAAATACCCAAAATAGCTAAAAACTAAATCTGAGCGTAAATCCAAAAGCCTCTAAGTACTGTCTGAAATAAGGAGTTGAAGGAACATGTGTCCAACTAACTCCGTAAAATTGAACTGAAGAAATAAATGAATAAATCAAATAATGTCGTCCTCGAATGAAGAGGACTCACTGCAACTCTGTATGCTGAATGCAAATGCTACTGCTGGTCTGGGACTCGT
>NW_025830120.1:0-2352 GCF_002878395.1 Capsicum annuum | reverse complement strand
GCTTGTCGTCGTAATAAAAGCGACACAGAGCGTCGTTTTCAAAAAATTATAGGACTTTTTGCAACGCAAGTGACAACGTCCTTTTGGCCTAAAAAGCGATGTTGGCCGTCGCTTTTTGGTATTTCTTAGTAGTGGTATTAGAAGTGGAACCCTTTGGTGTAGGAGCTGATGACATGATAACTGAAACCTTATTGGCCCAGAAGCAACTCTAGAAGGATAATCCCACTGCATATGACCAATCTTACCACAATTAAAACACCTATTCCTCACTTTCACATATTAACTACAGTGCAATAGACCACAAAATCAGCAAGAAGTATAGAATGGAGTTGATAGGGTCCCTCTGGCTTAAGATTGGGTACTTTGGTCCCTAGAACCATCATCACCCTAAAAACGATGATCTTAGAATGAATTTGGATAAGTTGCACTACTTGTCGAATAGGAACAAGAGTTTCCCACTTCTTTTTAGACCATTTCCTACTCTCTCTACCACTTTACTGCTGACCTCTACCCTGATCGGAATACTAAAGATTTTTGCTCTGTTTCTCCTCTATTTCTGGTTGTTTTCTTCTTCCACTTGTTATATATACACCACAAGTCTAGAGATTTCCGTATCCTTGTTCAACAAGGCAGCCTTACTCTCAAAAATCAACTCACAGGACAACCCAGAAGTGAATTTTCTCATCCTATACCTCATGCTAGACACTAGCTCGGGAGCATATCATGGCAACTAGTGGCAATTCAAGTAATATTCTTTCACCATCATCCTGCCTTGCTTCAAGTTCACAAAATCCTCGGCTTTTGCCTCCCTTTACTCCTGAGAAAAGAAGACTAGAGAATTTATCCTACAAAGAGGACTCAATATCATCACTCCTAAGTTGCTCCCACTCTTCATACTATTGGTATGCCACATCCTTCAACTGATAAGTAGCAAATTCCATGCCCTCTACATCAGTTGCATGCTTAACCTAAAAGATCTTCTCCATATCATCTATAAAACCTTGAGGATCCTTCTCAACCTCAGTACCAGTGGAAGTTGGAGGGCTTAATCTCATAAATTGGCCAACTCCAGTGGTCTCCAATGAAGTCCCAATAATACAGGAAGAACTTATTTGACGTGGAAAGAATGTCACTAACTGAGTAAATAGATAAATGGATTGGCAAAACTTAGCATTAGTAATATCTCCCTGAGATGACTGAGATGAGTGTCAACAACTAGAGATAGATCAATAGAGACAGGTGGAACTCCATGGGGGCAATCAGAAGCAGCGACCTTTGACTGGGTCTGTACCCCATAAGATGGATGAGATCTCCCACATTGTCCTTATGCGGGACTGATGAGTTTCCATGAGCTTTAGATTGTTTGGGAGATATAATTTGAAAAGCACTTAAATAAGAGTTAGAGAAACTCAAGATATTAGACTTTATAGCCCAAAAATAAGACAACAAGAAAGGAAAACATTTCTAAATGCATCATAGCCTTTCCCTTATCAGTGTGGCGCGCTACACACCCTTAAAAGAGACTCTCCTTCACATGCCTTTATGGAAAACCAATTGAATATGAACCTAGGCTTTGATATAAACTTTGTTACAACCCAAACCAGGTCTTAGCCATGACGAGTATCTCAAGTCTACTGAGGATCAAAGAACACCCTCTTTGCGTAGTCTACCAGAACACAGTATAATATAATATCAGAATTTGAAACGTAAAATAGGATAGATAAATATGACTTAAATAAAGTCTGAGAATTCAACAACCAATCCTATGTCCATAGTAATGTCCAATAAAGCCTCTAACAAAACCAAAGATAGTATGGTTGGGACATGCTCCCAACCATAGCCAAAAATAACTCCAAAAAAAAGTCTGGTGTGACTCACGAGCTATCCCCCGATCACCTAGTTACTGTAGGAAGAGTAAAAGTATGGTCAGTTCCTAAATCGCAAGGGTATACAACATCTAAAGACGGTAAGATGTTAGAGTGCTAGTTGTAACTTAGGGATAAATGATAAAATAATGCCATGACCCATAATACAAAAACTATTAAAACAAGTGCATAACATCTTATGCAATACATATATATATATATCACATGCTAGAAAAGGAAACATGGCTTAGAATGAAAGTTTAAAACCTTAACCTAGATTGTGTAGCATAACCATCATAATCAAAACACCCATGGGCTATATGCGCCTTGCTCTCTCTCTAGTTGGAAGGGCCTAGTGCATGTAGCTGCATGAACCATAGGATAATAATACGTGTATATGCCTTACGGGGGACTCGAACCTCCCAACATATAGCAAGGTGAATTAAGAACCAAATCAGTGATATAGGGGACTCAAACCTCCCAACAT
>NW_025830119.1:0-2736 GCF_002878395.1 Capsicum annuum | reverse complement strand
TTTCTTCTTTAATCATTATGGAAATGGGGGTGGTGGCCTTGGGATTTCAGTTGGAACAACTTCTACCTCTTTTCTTATGCCTTGCTCCATATCACTAACATGTTTTTGCTTAGGTGGTTATTCTATTTCGGCACTCTTCTTTTCTGAACCTCCCAACTTCACAGGCACCACTAAAGATTGATCAACTATCTCCTAATCTATTTTGACCTCATCAGTATAAGAGGATGCTCCCAAACCTAGACTAGATAAAATCTTATCGCTCCTAGTGGTAATAGCCATACATGATCCATCAGTCCTCGGATTCTGAACTGTATCACTTGGTAGAGTCCTATTCTGTCTTTGGTTGAATGTTATGGATAATTGGCTCATCTTCTACTCCAGTTGTTTAATAGCGATTGAGTGCGAATTTACTAGTTGACTCATGGAAGATATGTCACTCTTCATAGTATTCACCCCAGAATTGGTCGCCTTAACTCCCTTTAATAGTTTCTCCATCATATCCTCCATGGACATTTTGGCTGAACTGGTGGCAGCATTATCACGGCTTCCAGGAGGTACATATAGTCCACTCCTGTCACTTTTATTTTTCCAATCTCCTTGATGGTTTCAACCTTGGTTTCCTTGACCACCGGTCCGGAAACCCCCTGGTTATGGAAATAGTTAGCCTCTTCCTCAGTGTTTGATTAAGCTCCCTTACCGTGGGACCCCACAACTTTTTGCTTTTCTACATTCCCTGACAGCAAATGTTTCATGAGCAAATCCATCTGGGTTTTCATGTGAGCCATATCCTGATCATGCTTCTCTTCTCTCCTATGCTACTCTACTGATATTACACTAGACCCAGTATTGCTTGCTACCATAGAATCTCTGGTATTCCAAGCTCTACTTGTCTTATTAATTCTCTCTAACATGTCCGCAGCCTCAGTAAAGGTGAGCTCCATAAAAGCTCCTTCTGCAGCATTATCCACTATTGGCTTTGAAAGTGAGTTCAATGCTCTGTATAGTATTTCCATCAAATTCTCATTAGTCATCTTATGGTTTGGGCATTGAGTTAACTTCTTTTTAAACCTCACCCACGTCTCATGCAAAGAGTCATTAGCTAATTTCCTAAAGTTGTTGATCTCGTCCCTCAACTATAACATTCTGGAGGGTGAAAAGAACTTTTCTAGGAAAGATCCTTTCGATTGCCTCCAGTTTGTTATAGAATTAGGAGTCAGCTCACTCAACCACATATTTGCCTCTCCAGATAGAGACAGTGGGAACAATCTTAAATGAATAGCATTTTTTCCCACTCCAGTATTATCAAATACTTACAAATACTGATGAAATTCACCAAATGTATATTTGGATCATCACCAGGTATCCACCAAAGAGTCCTTTCAGATTCAGTAGCTGGATTATAGTACTGGTGATGTTGAATTTCACCATAGGATCTAGTGGTGGTAGAATGATTGCTCCTGTAGATCTAGTTCCATCTAAATCATCCTCATCATTGTCAACATCAAACTGTGCAGCTTGGTGGTCTGGTCTTTCTCTGAATGGACGATTTCGATTTACAAGTGCAACTACCCCGCCTGCAGGCCTCCTATTAGCTGGGTAAATTAAATCATCATCTCCTAGGTCCTCTTCATCTAGATTAGGTACCCGACCTGGGTTATCTGCATTTTGTAAATTTAATTAAGCATTAGCCAAAGCAGCTAATCTTTCAGCTTTATGTTGGTTAGACATTCTTTCAATGAGATGAGGTTCAGGATTGAAGGGTAATAATGGTTCTCCTGAACTTCTAGTTCATGGCATAAAAAACAATGAGCCTACAAAAAACAAAAACAACAAATAATGTAAAATAAGGTAACTTGACTAACATTCAATTAACAAACATAAACTCAAACGACAATCGTAGTCCCCGTCAACGGTGCCAAAATTTGATAATGCTCAAATTACACCTCTCCTACGAGAGAATAAGCAGTCGTTGTCAAATATATAACCCAACTAGGTTGGGGTCGAATCCCACAGGGAATATGGTGCTAATTAAGTTGTATGCAGATTAGTTAACTTTTAATTGTTCGTTTTCGTAAAATAAATAGGGGGGATTTGATTAAGTTCACCAATTAATTGTTTCAGTTTAACAAGATGAAATACGTGTAGTAGTATTCAAATTCAGAGAAATAGCAAGCTAGGGTTATGTCCACCTTATAGTATTCAATACTTTCTAACTATGGGCTTTACGAATTCATACATACATCATGCTTACAGAGAAATGTATTGTATTTAACAACATAATCCTAGAGTTTCTCAACCATCAAGGACTAATTCACTTTAGTTCTCTCAAATCAAAAGTGTTCACCAAAAAAACAATATGAAATCTCCAAGTAGTTAATCTTGCTAAGGCATTAACTCATAAAATAGGGGTTGGTAATCCTATTTTCTTGTCACTACTCTCTTTTCCGAACGTCAACCTTTCTTTCGAACAAGTTGCATTTTCAGGCATATCATCTATGTTTGTAACCACGAGAATTCAACATAAACGAAGAGAGTATGATGTAAACAAATCAATGTATAATGAATCTAAACCCAAAGTAATAGATTGTATGCTACAAGGCTTCCATAACCCTAACTAATAAACTTAGCTACTCATGAATAAAACGAAAATCATCATAAATATATTCATCATACCAAAAACTAGAAGATGATCTTGTTTTCACTATTCGCACACCAAGATCATCTTCTAGTTTTTGG
>NW_025830118.1:0-2229 GCF_002878395.1 Capsicum annuum | reverse complement strand
ATTTGGCAAAGTTAAAAAAAAATAAACAAACCTCAAAATTAAATGAAGAAGGTGATGAAGTTAATCAACTTGTTCATTTAATGCTTGAAAAACTGAAAAATTTGAAACCCCCAAATCACGTAAGCTTGATTTTAGGCGAAGAAAAAGAAGCACAACTAAGAGCAAAATAGGGTGTTGGAGTGTATAAGAACGGAAGAGAGAAAATCAATAAAAGGAAGGAATATTGTGTAATTAATATGGAATATTTGTAATTACTTTTGAAAATAGAGATATTATGTAATAACTAATAGTTAACTTGTATATTTATGTAATTTATATGATTTGTTCAGTCAATTAACCCGCTCAATTTTTAACTTAGCTAACGTTTGATTATAGATTTTTGAAATAGATTTTGAAATTTTATTTTGATCTTAAAATTTGATTAGATTTTAAAAATTTATTCTTCAAAAAATTGAAGTTCTTAAAATTGGCTTAGATCAATATTTGAGCTTCTGATACTTCTACTTAAAAAATTTTACTATATTTTTTTCAAGTGGAATGCATGTCTAATAAAGTTTTAAAAATAAAAAATTATAACTCGAAAATTTAAAATTTAAAATTTCAATTTCAAAACTTATGGCCAAAGTAGTCCTTAGATTCTCTCTTTCTTTTCTTCTTTCTTCTTTCTTTTTTTTTTTTTTTACTTTTTCGTTTCATTTTATGTGACTTTCGTTGTTTTTAGTTCATTTCAAAAAAATTATTACGTTAATTTACTTTTAAAATTTTCTTTTTATACTTAATAAAATAATTTAAATTCATGAAAATATCTAAAAATTATTTAGACCATATATTTTAAAAATCTTATTTTCTTAAACATCCCTAAATCAAAGGTGCTACAGACAATGAGACGAATTTGTTTTAGCTAAATGGAATGACAAGTTGATCATGTGCACGCGACTTTGGAATACTACACGTTTTAAAATATAGTTTATCTATACGTTGCACACTTGCACCAGCTACCCCAATTATTATTATTATTATTATTATTATTATTATTAGCTTCTTCTTTATTTAATTCTTGAATATATTACAAGAGAGAGAGGGAGAGAGAGTTTTTGAAAAATGAAAGGAGAGAATTTCTGAACTCCTGCCTCTTCTCAAGAATGAGGCGCCTATAATTAATAAAAAAAGAGAATCTTGCACAGTAATAGATGGGTTCCTGTGCACAGTGATTTTACTATTACAAAGAGGAAATTATTACAGTTATATCTTATCCATCAGTCATGTGTTGTTGAGAAAAGGGCAAATTTCCGCACAATTAGAACTTATAGACACACAGGTTCAACGTAAGGTTATTAAATCTTTGACAGACCCCATGTTTGGGTAAAAGAGTCCATACAGTCATAAAACTACTTAAGATTCTTTTCTATTTCGGTTGGTGCTTTGGTTCAGTCTTCCGACTTAGGCTTAATCCGATATTATTATATGGTCTGGTAGGCTGAGTGGCATACCCCAGCCTAAGAGATCCTGTACATGGTATCAGAGCCTGTGAATTTTCATAGTAAATATGTTAAGTGAGGTGAAGATTTTTAGCATAGATATAAGACTTTTATAACTATGGATATGGGAGAAGTTAGTACTAAAAGTACAAAACTCGAAGAGGTAGATTTACCTCAAGATATGGATCTACTGAATAAATGGACAATTCCAAAAGTTGAATTAAAAACCATATATGAATATGGATTTTTTGATAAAATAAAACATAAACAAATTATTAAAACAACTGAACAATCTCTTGCTTTAAATGCTGATGAACAGACTATTCAACTCCTAAATAAGCATGATATTGATATTTTTAAACGTAATTATAATTATATGGATATTGGCTTAGTACAAATTGTCTTTCGACCTTTAACCCTAAAGGGTCTCCCTGAAACATTTTTAGCTGCTTTGCGTGATGCTAGAAATCTAAATTTTCGAAAATCCTTAATGGGATCTATTGAATCTACTCTTGCTTATGGTCCTGTATATTTTAATACTCTGCCAAATTTACAATTATCTCTAACTGATGTAAATATTTTTCATGAACTTTAAATGTGAAAACTCATGGATATGATTATGCCCCTGGATCTGAACTAATAGGATTATCTTACCGCATATACTATTGATTATTATCAACTCTAAATCCTCGATGTAAGTTAATTGATGATAATTCTGATTGCACTATGCTTATTGAAACTAATTTTATAA
>NW_025830117.1:0-1088 GCF_002878395.1 Capsicum annuum | reverse complement strand
TTGAGGCACACCCAAACTCGAAGCTACACCAGAAGGGTGAAATAGGAATTAGTATGGTCCACTTTTAATCAGTAGGTATCATAGGCCAACCAAGCAAAGTTGAAAATAAAGCATAAAAAATACACACTATGGGCACGTCACTTGGAATCAGAAAATGTCCCACAATGATAGCCCACACTGCTTGCTCTAACTATTCTAATATATCATATATATTTCAATATCACACCAAGATAGAATACAAGTACGCATTATATCACATATAAGTAGAACAAGGGAGAACATATATAGAAAAGATCATCACATACAAGTAATGGAAGATAAGAAAAATACATAGATGACAAGTCAATGTGGAAATAAACACAACATAAACACAATAAAGTAAGTGCAATGTATATGATGATGATGATTCATGATGCCATCTCACTACCTTCGAGATCGTCGCATAATCCCCGTATATACCTACAGAGCTAAAGCTTCCCAACTAGGACCCATGAGGGGTTAGTCAATCCATATACAAATCACATATCTCATATTTTATTTTTGACATATTCCTCGAAAAGGATTTTATAATGTGCTACAATATCTCCTCCCTGTCACATCCCTCGAGGAGTGTATTAAAAAGGTGTGGCCAATGTTACTCAAGTGTTGCCATAGTTGTACCAATATTTCATAGATGAGTATGATATGAGGATTTAATGCTCACAACCAAGCCCAAAGTGTATTTCCACGTTCAACCACATGACATATTTCCACAACCAACCACAATGATATATTTCCACAATCATTTGAGCCAATATTCACTCATTATTTTCATTTCATCCATGAATTTCCACATGTCTTATATATCAACAAGAATGAATATATTATAATACATCGATGGTATCATATTAGGCATTTCACTAACACAATACAATTATTCACATGTATTTAGGGCTATCAACATCACATAAGACCCACATGGTTACACACATCACATAATATCTTAATTTCGACAATTACATTACATATAGGCCATCACATGGGCACAGCACAGAGATAGCATTTTTCATGATTAGTTCCCACCCTTAACATGCATTTTGTACCATAAT
>NW_025830116.1:0-1847 GCF_002878395.1 Capsicum annuum | reverse complement strand
GTTGATGTTTTCACTGATCATAAGAGTCTGCAGTATGTGTTTACCCAGAGAGAATTTAATCTTAGGTAGAGAATATCCGAGAGCTAGTCAGACTGTATGGAGTTCCCTTGTCTATAGTTTCTGATAGGGGTACTCAGTTCACATTGCAATTTTGAAAAGCTTTTCAGAAGGGTCTTGGTACCCAAGTGATTTTGAGTTCTAATTTTCATCCGTAAAGTGATGGTCAGGCTGAATGGACCATCCAGACCTTACAGGATATGTTGAGAGATTATGCACTTGACTTTAAAGGAATTTGGGATGATCACTTACCATTGATGGAGTTTGCTTACAGTAACAGTTTCCACTCTAGTATTGGAATGGATCCGTTTGAAGCCTTATATGGGACGAAGTGTAGATCACCCATAGGTTGGTTCGAGGTGGGTGAAGCAGTTGTAAGTGGTCCTAATTTGGTATTTGAGGCTATGGAAAAAGTTAAGTTGATTAGGGAAAGATTGAAAACTGCACAGAGTCGTCAGAAGTCATATGCGGATGTTAGAAAGCGAGACCGTGAGTTTAAAGTTGGTGACCTAGTGTATCTGAAAATTTCACCCATGAGAGGGGTGAAGACATTCGGAAATAAGGGGAAGCTTAGTCCCCGTTATGTTGGTCCTTACAAAATTTTTAGCCGTGTTGGTAAGGTAGCTTATGAGGTCGAGTTGCCTTCCGAGTTGTCCTCTGTTCATCCAATATTCCATGTCTCCATGCTTAGAAAGCATATTAGCGATGTTGTGGTAGTGGATTCCTCTGTGAGTGCTGACATTCAAGAAAATCTTTCTTTTGATGAGATTCCTATTGAGATTCTTGATTTTAGTGTCCGAAGACTAAGTAACAAAGAAGTTCCCTTGGGCAAGGTGTTGTGGCGAAACTAATCTGTTGAGGGTGAAACTTGGGAAGCTGAGGTGGATATTTGATCCAAGTACCCGCACTATTTTCCACGAACTCTAATCAAGCCGAAGGTACTGTTCTTTCTTAAATCATGCACTTTTGATAAAAGTTGCAGCAGTTCAACTATCATTTATTATGTGTTCAGCTGTAGGTTCTTGAATTTAGGCATTCTATGTTGCATTCGGAGTGAGAAATGATGGTGATGAGTCTAACGAATGGTTTTAGCTGTATTCTCTATTCCCTATCTAATCTTGTCATGTCTAGCATCATTCAAGGATGAATGTTTCCAAGGGGGGATGATGTAATACCCCAGAAAATTTTTCGTTGAAATTTTGTGCATTAATGTGTTGGGTTCTATCTTCTAGAATGAATTATAAATTTTTCGTGCAGAATGTCTTAGATTATGACCCACCATTGTGTAAACTATCCAATAAGCTTTCCAAATATATGTGGATCATCCAAAAAGGACACCCGAGCGACAAGTTATGAACATTCCGATCGAACCGTGAATAGTAGTGAATAGTAAAATGTGCAGGAAAAAGTACTGAGGCCTAGCGTATTTTTGCTCCAACTTTAAACAATCATAACTCTTTGTACATAATGATCTGGGTGATCTACTATATATCAACGGAAACCTCTACGAGTGCTCTTTCCAATGAAATTAGTTTCATCCAATTTTTCTATCAGAGAAAAAAGTTATGGTCGATCTACTTCAGCCTATCAAAAGTAAATTTTTGGGTCAACTTTAAACGATTATAACTCATCGTACACAATAATCTGGGTGAGATACTATATATCAAAGGAAAGATATTAGAGTCCTCTTTCTAATGAAATTGGTTTCATCTAATTTGGATATCGGAGTAAACGTTATGGTTGATCTACTTCAGACTATCAAAACAGTCCATCAAAGGACAAATTCGAGA
>NW_025830115.1:0-2976 GCF_002878395.1 Capsicum annuum | reverse complement strand
TGTAAGGAGTATTTAAATACTTAATTACCTTTAAAATAACTCAAGACAGAGTGTTTTTGACACCTGAAATTGGCTTAGGTAGCGCCCAAGTAATCGCCTATGCTTGCGTTGGGCGGTTCCTAACCAATCGCCTATGCTTGGGTTAGGCGGTGCCTAACCAATCGCCTATGCTTACTGCCTCTCACGAAAATAGGCATAACTTTTCGCTCGGGTATTGGACTAAGGCGAAATTGGTATCGTTGGAAAGATAATTCAGTTATATACAATTTGGTTGGTAGAAATATTCAGAAATACCACATTTACATTGATTTATACTCATTCAAAGATGACCCTTGTAAAATCGAACACTAAAACTTGATGGATTCAAAAACTCTTATCTTGTATTACCTTAAGTGACTCATATGAACATGCTTAATGTATCATAAGCTATATTAGCACTAGGATACTCATTGTAAGTTATGCACTAAAATTCTACTCACAGGATAGGAGGTTTCATACGTAGAAAAAATGGTTCGTCTCCTAGTATAGAAACATACGGGGTATTACACATCTATTGCATAGATCATCTGGAAGAAGACAATATAGTTCTTACCATTGGCTTGTGTTCTTCAAAAAGATGACAAACCTGCTTCAACAGATGATCCATATTGGAAAAACTGACTAAGAACGGTTATTAATAAATAGAAAAAGGTTATTAAAGGGGTGAAAAGTCATGACTTTTCAATTATTTAATAAAGAAAAATGATTCATAAAAAATAATAAGGAAATAAATAATAAACATAATTTAAAACCATAAAAAAATGGTTATTTAATTTTAATTAACTGATGTTAATATTAAGTAGGTAAAAAGCAGTGACTTTTCACCTTTTTTTGTTTTTAAATTTGTTTTTTTAATTTAATAATCAAAAAGTCACCAGTTTGAATTAACTAAGGTATATGGAGATTATTAAAAAATATGGCCCCCAAAAGATGGTCCATCTATTGCATCAGATGGTCTATCTGATGCAATAGATAATTCATCTATTGCACAGATGGAAAATCTGTTGTAACAGATGGGTTATCTGATGCAACAGATAGACCATCTATTTCCACAACTCAATTAAAATAGATATTATTAAAAGAAATGGTTATTGAAAAGTTTAAGAACTAATTAATATGAAGAAGCTGAAGAGTCATGACTTGTCACAATAATCAAAAAGTCACCAGCTTGATTTAATTAAGTCATGACTTTTCACAGTGATTAAAAAAAATCACCAGTTTGAATGTAATTAATAAAATGGAGGTGAACAATCATGCCTTTGTGCCTAACATATTCAAACTCAATCCTCTATAAATAGGTCATTCCTTATTTGTTCATTCTACTATACTTTATTTATTTCTTGTATCTTGTCTTTCATATTACATCTTCAACCACTTCTCTTTAAAGACCAGATTCCTTTCCATGACTCAAGTAAGTTTTTTATTTTTATTTGGTCTAAATCTACCCAGTTTGTAGTATACGTCGTATTACATTCGAACTTTTTTCTCTACTTTTGTGCTTACATATTTTTTCAATTCATGAGTGATCTAGATATGACTGATCTTGTTTGGGATATTGCCATTCTGCATGACACCGTACAGAAACTTCAGAGGAAGGTTAACGACTTGCAATGGGAGTTGGTCGTCGTGAGAGCAAGGATGTTCCAAGATATACGAAGGCTGAGAAGGACCCTGCTGTTGTCGGTTGATTATTGGCCGGCTGAAAATAATTATAATAATAATAATAATGATAATGATAATAATAATAATAATAATAATAATGATAATAATAAAATTAGGTTATGTTTTTTTGTTTTAGCGTATATATTTTTATTTTTCCATATAGGATCTGCCTACCTAATGTATTTTATTTTTGTTTGATGAAAAATTTATGTTTGGTCGACTTTGACTTTTTAATTATTATTTAATTTTCAATTTGTCTATTTCTTCTTCTCAAAAAACATGTCGATGATTGAACTTAAGGAATAATTTTGAATCCAGTAGCAATAGCAAGAGTTTTGAGTTCTTTCAACAGATGCATTTTCTGTTGAAATAAATTGGTAATTTGTTGGGTTTGTGGTAACAGATTACCCGTCTGTTGTAATAGATTGGTCATCTATTGGAGGAACACATTCCAGTTTGATGAATTGTATTATGTTCTTCCAGCAACTGTCTATATGTTGCAACAGATGGGTAATCTGCTGAAAATAATTTTGTGGTCTATTGTATTTAGTTCCTGTTTTCCTCTTTTTATTAATGTACAAGTTATTAAAAAAGATATTTTATATAATAAATAGTAATATTTACATTAACAATAATGAGTTAAAGATATAAAAGTCCATAACAAACAACAACACAAGTTTTTTTTTACAACGATCATGGTGAATTATGATCCAGACATATAGTTTATTTGTGGCCAGCATTCTTACATATGGAACATTGGTTTTTGCTTGATGGAAATAATTCTCTGACTCTCTACATCCTCTTATATCTCCTTCTTCCCAGTTTGATAGTGCTTGGGTCAATATATAAAGGAAGTATTAATTTCTCCAAAAGCTCTAAAGGAAAAATCCAAGATTCTTCGGGAGACACCGGATTAATATTCTCTCTATATGCCATTATATATCTTTCCATCGAAATATATGGAGAGGAACACTCATATATTTTAGTTCCATATTGTGCACCGTATTGAGCTCGAAGCGCAACTATAGCATGTGGACATGGTATTTTTTGTCTGAGTCAAAAACTCTGCACATACAAGATCTTGTTTGAAGATTGACCGTGGCAACATCAACATGACCGTCGATACTGAACTTGTAATCTGCTATTTGATGAGAAAATAACCTATTCCCCAGACTGATGTTCATTGATATATATTTTTTTCTATTTCTAGAACAAATTTAGTTCCTGCGTTCGCGAACTGCACATGCCTTTTGTGAAATAATTCGCCATACTTCT
>NW_025830114.1:0-1393 GCF_002878395.1 Capsicum annuum | reverse complement strand
GTTGTTATTGTTGTTTTTATTTTTGTTGTTGTTGTTGTTATTGTTGCTGCTGCTATTGCTGTTGACTAGTGCTGTTGGTGCTCTTGCTATTGTTGGTGTTGTTGTTTTTGTTATCGTCATCGCGTCTTTGTCTTTTAGGATTATTAATTATTGTTATTGTTGTGTTATTATTATTATTTTAATTGTTATTGTATTATTATTGTTATTATTACTATTATTGTTATTAGTATTATTATTTGTTGTTGTTTACTCTTCTTGTTGTTGTTGTTTTTTACTTTTGTTGTCATTATTATTATTGTTATTATTATGAACGTTAGAATTATTCGTTGTTATTGTTGTTGCTATTTCTTCTTCTTCTTCTTCTTCTTATTATTATTGTTGTTGTTGTTGTTGTTTATTCTTCTTCTTCTTCATCTTATTATTATTGTTGTTGTTGTTGTTTATTCTTGTTGATGTTGTTGTTGTTTTTGTTGTACTTATGAGCACGTCAAAATAAAAAAAAGAACAAAATTAAAACGACATGTAGAAAGAAAACATAAGTAAAATTAATAGCATTACATATGTGAATCCTGTCGTAGCTCTCAGTGGCCTCTCAGGTGTGCACTTTGCATCTCTACTAACTCCTTCATTGAGTTCACATTATAAAAAATCTTACATTTTAGTATCTAAAAAATATAGATCTTACTGATAAGAAAATAATATCCATAACAACAAAAATGATACAGTAATCGTGTTATAGTTTCCCAATAAAGTACGATGACTTACAACCAGAGATAAACGACAATCACTATACTCAAAGGCATAATGGAAAATGATGAGATCTCCACCCCCTTTCTAAGAGAAAATACTGAGCATCTATTCTAAGGACTTTGCTTGTAAATTATTAGTGACTAATAGAATTAGTTTTGGTTTGGACAATAAAATGACTCCATGAACTTCCTAGATCAAGAAGAAACAAAAGCATAGAAGTATAATATTAAAAAAAGATATGTTGTGATACCTATTTAGCAATTTTATATTATGTGATTCAAAAAAATGGCATTATGGTGCACTAAAGCTACCGTTATGCGCGGTGTACGAAGAAGGGCCCTACCACAAGGGTGTATCGTATGTAGCCTTACCTTATATTTCTGTCAGAGGCTGTTTCCAATGCCTGAACCTATGACCTCCTGGTCACATGGCAGCAACTTTACCAGTTACTCCAACGCTCCCCTTCTATTATGTGATCCATCATGAATAAAAATATCCAAATCACGAACATACATATCGTGAAGCCTTAAAACTGAAGAATATCGTATAATAAAAAATTGTATAAGATTTTCTCCAGCAAATAATCTTTACCTGATAGAATAACACTATTAGTACAGGCCAATATGTGGTTCAATTATGAGAA
>NW_025830113.1:0-1775 GCF_002878395.1 Capsicum annuum | reverse complement strand
CAAGGATTATGATAGGAGTTTTCACTATCACTCAGGTAAGGCTAATAGGGTTGCTTATGCTCTTAGTAGGTTATCCATAGGTAGTTTGGCTCATGTGAAGGAAGGCAAACGGGAATTGGTGAAGGATATACACTGCTTGGCTAATCATAGGGTTTGTCTCTTAGACTCTAAGGATGTTAGTGCGATAGTACAAAAGTGGTTCGATCATCTCTTGGTGTGAAGATTAAGGAGAAGCAAGTGCTAGATCCTGTCTTGATAAAAATCAAGAGTGATATTGGTAGGCAAAAGGTAATGGTGTTTGATATCAGTAGTGACGGTACTTTACACTATCAAAGGGTTGTGTTTTCCTGATGTTGATGGGTTGTGACAAAGGGTTTTGGATGAGGCGCATGAGTTGAACTATGTTGTTCATCCCGACTCGACAAAGATGTATCATGATCTCAAGGAGATCTATTGGTAGAATGGTATGAAGAGGGATGTGGTTGATTTTGTGGCCAAGTAGATGGTGTGTCAACCGGTTAAGGTTGAGCACATGAGGCCTGGTGGGTTGTATCAAGAAATAAAGTTGCCTTAATGGAAGTGGAAGTGGTAAATATGGATTTCGTTCCCGGTCTTCCTCGGTCTCGAAACCAATTTGATCTAATTTGGGTCATCATGGATAGGATGACCAAGTTTGCGGATTTCTTGCCAGTGCGGACTACTTTTTTTGCAGGGGATTATGCAAAGTTGTATCTTCAGGAGATTGTGAAGCTACATGGGGTACCTATCTCAATTTTTTCCGATCGTGGTACACAGTTTACGTTTCATTTTTGGCGGTCTTTCCAGAAAGGGTTGGGGACTAAGGTTAGTCTGAGTACTGCTTTTCATCCACAGTCAGATAAGCAAGCAGAGAGAACTATTTAGACATTGGAGGATATGATTCAGGCCTATGTGATTGACTACGGTCGCAACTGGGTAGAGTATGTACCTTTGGTGGAGTTTTCTTACAACAATAGCTACCATTCGATTATTTGTATGGGTCCTTTTAAGGCGTTTTATGGCAAGTGATGTTTCGGCTTTTGACGGAGCATTGTGCATCTTTTTCTTGGGAAAATTGCATATTTACAATAGACCAAGGTTGCATTTAATGTTGGATTTTGGTGTTTCAGGGTAAGGAGCTAGCTGAAAGAGAAGACTCAAGAAATTAGCAGAAAAACACCATTGGTGGTCAAAATGATGGACCACCAGTTTTTTAGTGAACCACCAAACTGACCACCAGACCTAAAATAAAATTTAGGATTTCAGAAGACCTAGTGACAGTCAAAATGGTGGACCACCAGTTTTGTGGTGGACAACCAACCTGACCACCAAGTTTAGGATTTCAGAAGACCCACTGGTGGTCAAAATAGTGGACCACCAGTTTTGTGGTGGACAACCAACCTAACCAACAGATTTAAGCAAAATTCAGGATTTCAGAATACTAAGCAATGGTCAAAATGGTGGACCACCAGTTTTGTGGTAGACTACCAACCTGACCACCAAATTCAAGATTTCAGAAGACCCATTGGTGGTAAAAATGGTGGACCACCAACCTGACCGCCAAATTCAAGATTTCAAAAGACCCACTAGTGGTCAAAATGGTGGATCACCAGTTTTGTGGTGGACCATCAACCAGACCACCAGATTCAGGCAGAATTTAGGATTTTAGAACACTCAACGACGGTCAAAATAGTGGACCACCAATCTGGTCACCAATTTAGATGTATTTTTTTTGAATTCAAATTTTAAAATGTTTT
>NW_025830112.1:0-1805 GCF_002878395.1 Capsicum annuum | reverse complement strand
TGTTTTTGTTCATTATAGGATCTTTATTTTGTATGCCACGTATGAAGCGGTCAGGAGAACCATTATTATCATATCACCAAAACCTCAATTAATTGGCAGAATGGAATATCAGCAAGAAACCGATAGACTAGCCGCCTTGGCTAGAGCTCAATTGAATCAACAAAACGATGGTCAACAAGCTCATGATCCTAACCCAATTGATGAGGACCTAGGAGATCATGATCTAATTGAGCCTATAAATGGGAGGCATACTAAGAATGTAGCTGCACTACTAAATAGGAATCGACTTGATAGAGGAAAAGCAAACCGCCAATCAGATGTACAGCTTACAGCTGATAAGGAAGATGACATAGATTTGGATGAGGATAGTGCTACAAGAGAAATTATTCCACCACCATTAGCACCAAAAGTGAGGTTCAACATCACAAGTACCATAATACAGTGGCTAAACCTTAAGGGGTTGTTTGGTAGTCTTCCAAGGGATGACCCAAATATGCCCCTGGTGAACTTCATTAGCATTTGCAAATCTTTTGACAACCCTGGAGTTGGACAACATGTAATTCATCTACGGTTATTTCTATTGTCTCTATCTAAGAGGAAAAAATATGGTTGAATGAGTTGGCTCCCAATTCTATAACAAACTGGAGGCAATTGAAAGGAGCTTTCTTAGAAATGTTCTTTCCACCTTCCAGGATGTTACAGTTGAGGGATGAGATTAGCAACTTCAGGCAGTTACCAAATAAATCACTCCATGAGACTTGGATGAGATTCAAAAAGAAGTTAACATAATGCCCTAATCACAAGATGATTGATAAGCATTTGATGGAGACATTCTGCAAAGCTTTAAAGTCCATCACTAAACATCCTATGGACAATGTTGTAGAGAGGGCATTTATGGAGCTTACTTTCACTGAGACTGCAAATATGTTAGAGCGATTGACTAAGACAAGTAGAGCTTAACATACTAGGGATTCTGTAGTAGCAATCCCCAGTATGTCTAATGGTATGATAGCTGAACAACGTAGGAGAAAGGAAGAATGAGATCAAGACATGGACCATATAAAGATCCAGATGGATTTGCATACTAAATATTTCTTATCGAGAAAGATAAAGAAATCAAGGTCAGAACTACTATAACAAAGTTGGTTATAGAGATTGTGATCAAGGGAATTAGAAAAATAGGAATGATAGGAGTGGATTGTATGTGCCTTTTGGAAATTATGATAATACTGACACTAGCTTGAGTAAGATGTCCATGAAAGACATGATGGAAAAGTTATTGAAAGGGGTGGAGTCAACTAATGCCGGTGTAACAGCAATGAAGAGTGACTTATCGATGAGTCAGTTAGTTGACTCATATTCAACCTCTATAAAATAGCTGGAGCAGTAGATGAACTAATTTTTAGCGGTGTTAAATCAAAGGAAAAATGGTACATTGCCGAGTGACATCGTGTAACACCCTTGAAATAATGGGTCTTATATGGTGATTACTACCCATAGTGGTAAAGTATTACCTGGCCCTTTTGTGGGTAAGCCTATAATTAATGATATGGTAAAGTTGGTTGAGAAAGCAAAAAAAGACCATCCAGTGAAGTCTGAGAACTGGATAATGATGACACTCCATCTATCTATCAGCAGCCTGATAAGTTAGAAAAAGATAAGGGAAAGGATGGAGAAGTAGTGGTTAAAGTAATGCCAAAACCACTCTTTCTGTTTCCTCATAGATTGAAAAAGGTGGATGACACAAAATTTAGCAAATTTATGGCAATGCTTAAATAGTTGACTGTGAATATGCCTTTGGTGGA
>NW_025830111.1:0-1244 GCF_002878395.1 Capsicum annuum | reverse complement strand
AAACACGAGAACTGATTTGCTTTTTCATTCTAATTTCAAGTTGTCAGAGAATTATCTTAGCGGCCAAGAAGAGACTGTTGAACCAATATAAGCTATACCATTTTGCTTCTTTCCTTAATTCAAGTGTTTATGCATAAAGATTCCTTTTTTCTTGCTAATGCTTTTTGCAATGAAGTACTCAGATTGAGTGATGGCGAGTTTTGAATCTATCCAAATCTTATTTTGTTACTTAATTTTGTAGAGTTCTGAATCTATCCAAATCTTATTTTGTTACTTAATTTTGTTGCATTTCTTTTTTCTTTGTGTTCACCTATATATTGATGTTTCAATTTAGCAAGTGTCCATGCTTTTGGAGAGATGCTAGCTCAAGTTCAGTGAGATGCAATTGTCATTCTAAAACGGTGAATGTGTTCGTAGTCTCTCTCAATTACGATGCTTGCAATGCATGTTTAAGAGTGAAATGATCGTAAGTAAATTTGAATTTCTAATGGTTATCACTGGCCGATATCAAATCTTACTTACTACCAGTGGATTTCAGTTTATGGTGTGACTCAAATTTACAATAATAATTCTTTGTTGGTATTTCTTTCTAATCCTAAAAATATTTAGCAATTATCGAAATTGAACAAATACAAGATTCAAGTAACAACTCAACAATGTTAAAATTGGTCTTGGGCCTAACTCACACCCCAAAACCTAGCTCATGAGGAGGAGGATTGCCCAAACATTATAAGGAGACCACCCATTTCATTAACTACTAATGTGGGACTTTCTTCTAACATCCCCTCACGCCCAGACCTTAACTGGGCGTGGAAAATCTCTCGCGCTCTGATACCATGTTAAAATTGATCTTGGGCCTAACTCACACCCCAAAAGTTAGCTCAAGAGGAGGAGGATTGCCCAAGACCTATAAGGAGACCACCCATCTCATTAACCACCAACGTGGGACTTTCTTCTCTTTCTTCTAACATCCCCTCACGCCCAGACCTTAACTGGGCATGGAAACTCTCTCCCGAATCTCAATCCGGAGGCCCAACATTGGTTGAGATGGGTCTGACTCTGATACCATGTTAAAATTAGTCTTGGGCCTAACTCACACCCTAAGAGCTAGTTCAAGAGGAGGAGGATTGCCCAATCCTTATAAGGAGACCACTCATCTCATTAACCACCAATGTGAGACTTTCTTCTCTTTCTTCTTGTTAATAGAACTTTATTGAAAGGAAGAAAGGCTAAGGTTTACAATA
>NW_025830110.1:0-1552 GCF_002878395.1 Capsicum annuum | reverse complement strand
AAGGGTTTGTTCTTCCTCAATGATTGATGATGAAAATGAGTTTTTGAACTCATATACATGTATATATACACATATTTCCGTCCATAATATAATAGGAAATGACCAAAATGCCTTTAAAATTTAAATAATGTCAAATCTGTCCTTTGGTGGACTGTTTTGATGAGCTAAAGTAGATCGACCGTAACTCTTTGCTCCAATATCGGATTTGGGTGAAATTGGTATTGTTGGTAGGTTAATTCAAAGGGCTTTCATTTCATATAAAGTAGGCCACCCAGTTCGTCCTATACAAGGAGTTATGATCGTTTGAAGACTCAATTCTTTTCATAGGTCGCAGCTCTCCTAGTTCATTATATTAAGGGATTTATGATCGTTTGAAGTTGACCCAAAAATTCGGCTGGCCTCAGTAGTTTGTGTGCAGGAAATTTTCCTGCACATTTACTATTCCCAAATATCCCGGCCACCATTTTATAGTTTCGAACGTGCTCGATTATATCCGAAACCTATCCGTTTTTGGAAATCTTTATATCGTTGGAAATCTTATTCAATAACCTTCGCATGGAACCATCGACGGGCAAATTCCAGTATAAATAAAATAAAAAAACTAATTCTATATAAATAAGACCAATACATGTACTTGAATACGCCAATACACGTACTTGAATACGGGGTGTTACACATATGAAACTGTTAGTGAACACATAAACGTACTGCATATGTATATTATAAATACATACAACTGGAAACATATGAAACTGCCAGTAAATATATAAATGTACTGCATATGTATATTATAAATACAAATAGCTGGAAACATATGTAATCTTCATAATGTTGTTTATATGTCCATCTACAAAAGTGTTTAACAAGAACAGGTATGCTTTCCACTGTCAATCTCCAGAACACAAAAAAACAGTAAAAATAAAATTAAATATCAAATTCGTACTATATACAACAACTAATTTGTATATACAAAACTGAAAAATGAATTCCAACGAAAAGAAATCTTTTATTCGAATACTAGTTATTATCGACTAAAATTCAAATTTAATGTATAACAATTGTATCTCAATTTTCACATTACATAACAACACAGATAACTTTGAATTTTAAAAAAAGAATTTCGATCAAATCATTTCTTTTAGAACTGATAAAATTCATATACGATCTCAGATTTTTTAATTCCGCGACTGTTATGCAATTTTGTTATAAGTTTTTCAGTAATTTTGTAATTTTATTTTATGAAACACACAAATAGAATCAAGTTTGTTTAAATCTTAAATGCGTGCTATATACAACAATTAATTCGTATATACAAAGCTACAAAACCAATACAAACAAAAAATAATTTTAGTCGAACACTAGTTATCCTAAACTAAAATTCAAATTTAACGTATAAAAATTGCATCTCAACTTTCAAATAACAGAACAACAAGAACAAATTTGAAATTGAAAAAAAAATCGCTTAAACCATTTTTTATGAGAATTGATAATATTCGTATAAGATTTCAAATTTTTGAATCGCGCGACAGTTTGTTACAAGTTTTTCAGCAAT